>NW_026683547.1:0-232000 GCF_030247195.1 Topomyia yanbarensis | reverse complement strand
CAGCGAAACAGAAAGGTTCATCATTTTGTGCGCACTTGAGTTTTCAATAATGAAAGTGAACTCCCCGGAAGAAAGTTACAGATTGTTAACGATAATAAATTACAATATATTGGTTGGAATTATCTAGGCTGGCGAAACTGGTTTTGGTGCGGACGGTCGGTGTCGATTGCGGTTATTTTCCCAACTCAAAAAATAAATAGGAGCAATGCGCAAAAAAGCCGGTAATATTTTATACACGATGTAAGTGGAAAAACATCTTTGGCCACGCGTGTTGGTTAACAATACACAAGGCGATGGCGCCTTCTTCGGTCAGATGTGAAAGGGAAAGTTAGGGATATATACGCAATGTCTCAATTGGGCGATTTTGCGTGAAAAGATTGCAAAAAGTAATCTTTCAATATATGATTCGGATCCTGGGAGCCCAGTATAGCATGCTTTCGGTTGATACAATAGTGCGGATTTCTCCTTTTATAAAAAACTCCAACCTTTTCGCAAAATCATGTATTAAATGGTTCCACATATTTTTTGTGGCAGATACATGAAGCCCCAAATACAACAAACTCCTCTATGGGTATCAAATAGTCGTGACCTGCTACAGCCAAATTAATCTTTCAGAACAGAAAAAATCTTAACTTTATGTTTCTTTGTACCTAGTCTTCATATCGTTGAGTGCCTGTAGAAGTCATTGCCCATCAACTACAAAAGTGCGAGAAACGCGTCCAATCACCTTACCCAATGTCGTGAATAAACGATCAAAGAAGACGTACCGAAACCGGATTGTGAATCATATCTCGCTTTTTTGGTTTGCTTTTTCGGAACGAGTTCGTACAATGCAAATAATTTAAGCATTAGTCATACCTTTTAACAGGATAGTACAGATAATCCTGAGGGATCTGTGAGGTGAATTTTGATTTGTGTCAGTTTTGACAGTACTCCAGTAACCAACACAGACCAGCACTTTGACACTGTCTTACGTTAGGCATAATGTTGCGACGAACGAGGTTTAAAAATTTCAAAATCATATCGATTGAACAAATATTGTGAACTGTTCCATCACAGCATATCTTGCAACGTGGAAAATTGTACCCCGTTATTCGATACTATCGAACGTGTGCCAACGATTGCAGGTAAGCGAGAAATGGAACTGTCTTGACGATGAAAGTCTGTGGTGTATGCAACGTCTAGGCGTAGCAACTTCGCGCACATGCGTCATCAATCATCATTAACGTGCTCACCGATAGAGAACATAAGTTATGGTTAGTCTTCAATTAGCACTAGGCATGTTCGAAATGTCACATTCGTTCGAAATTATTCATCAAACCTGTACCTGAATAATGGAAATAAATGCATAAATACGATCGTTAAACCTATTACAATGTAGTGATCTTATGATCAAAAATGAGTTAATGTCGAAATTGTAATCTGTCATAATAAATTATCAAACATAGTGCTACATGAATACTTGAAGCATATGATCGAAAAAGTGCACCAAGAATATCTTGTATGGACAGTGGTTTGAAGTTACGGATTTACAAGTGATGTGGGGTTACTACTGGCATCATAAAATACTGTTGAGTATAAATATAACTATGTCTCTTCTAAAGAAACATATGAGTAATGTTCTCTTCTAATCTGACTCTGAGTTGCCTGTCGACTATACAGATGTATATTGTATACTGAACAAGACATACACAATGAATAAAAATACCACTGTCGAACATGTTCAAGCTTTGGGGTTTGGATTGGTTCATGTTTAACTTTAATAAGATTGTTATCTCTTTCAGTATGTTTGAACTAGAAACGAAAACTCATAACACAAAAATCGCTCTTTAAAAAAAATATGATTTTACGGTTCCGTGGACTTTAATCCCTAGGAAAATATCATTTGAAATCCGGAAGATTCTATTTTTCATTATAAATGTTTGCCATGGTTCTGCCTCGGCTAAGCTTCTGTATATAAGACATTTACGACAGGCTCAGCTCCATTTTCGCTTTTAGTACTTGTTCAACCTCACTCAATGCTATTTTTCCTTAGTAAGAGTAAGTTTAACTTTTTGGACTCATGCATTTTTCTTCACCGTATGGGAGCAACGGAGCTCTGCTGTCCGTTCGTATGATTTGCTGTTCACAAATTGAGTGATTTTTATTTTATGTTCTAATCAAGGTAAGAAGGTTAACTAGTTGCAATCTTATGCCCATTCACCTCTTTTATTCGTATTAGAATGATTTAATCTTATTTGCAAATCTTGAGAATCAACCCTAAGTGTGTTGTATTCCTGGCGAGGGTCTCAATAAGTACGTTATGTGGGCAAACCGATTCAGTTTAGTGAGCCAGTCGTATCCGATTCACTCAAGAAAAATAGAATCGAGTCTGGATCGATTCGGTGATTCATTTGGGAAGATTAATGAAATATCTGTTGATTTTGATCTGGAATAGATATTTTGATTCCATATATGCAAATAAGCGTCTGTGTAAATTGCGCTTATTGACTTTTATGTTATTCCTGTCCACAGCTAACTCAGTCCATTTGCTAGTATCTTTTTAGAATCTCCGTGTTTCATAAGCTCGGTGTAGCGCATTCATTCAGTTATTTTCGGTTCAAGTTCAATTTCAGTTTCAAACTGTATTTTGTTTCTGTGCTGGCTCTGAGTGGGATTATCGAGCAAAAATGCCTCAAACAAGGAATATGCTGTGTGAGCTGTGAGCTCACTTCTACTCTAAAATTTAAAAGATGTCACATTCTGCTTTCACATATACCTAACTATTAATTGCTTTTATTTGTGAATTAACCTATATTTCTTCTAAACTAAATGCTTTCGATTTTGTGTGAAACTTCAGCAAGCTTGGAATTGAATAAATAAAGGAGGCGCTGAAATTGAATGCCGGTTTCGGCAAATGCGCACAGAAATAGGCAACTTTCACAAAAAATATTCGGTTCTAAATGTTGTAATTTTACATTTCCCTAAGTCGCTCACCAGCAGATTTTTTTTTAAAGAATCAAAACTTTTTAAAAAAGAATCGTAGCTCACTAACTTTATTCAAGAGTCGATTCCTTCGATCGATTCGCAATTCACTCGCCCATCTCTAGTAGGGATCTTAAGAACGACCCTTTTGTTCTGAGTACCGGTAACGCAGTACCAATTATTCCGCTACAATACCGGTGTTCGAAGATTTTTTCCAAATATGTAAAAAACAAACAAAATTAAACAAAAACTATGAAACGATAATTTTATTCGTCATCTCTCATATGATTGATATTTATTTAGGTCAACAAAGCATTTTCAATTTGACATGGTAATCTGCCTCCAGCCACCAACGATACTCGTCAGGGTCACGTTTAAAGTAAGTTACAAACAAATTAAGCAATAAACAATTCCCCGGCGCGTTTTGTTCGTGTGCACTCTTTCATAGAAATCGTATAAAAATTGCCGTTTTTGTAATAGCGAGCATTGTGTCCTTTTTGTGGATCGGGAAACCTATTACATAATTTGGGGCAGCCCAGATATCAATTCAAGAGGTACTGAATTGATGGAATACAGCAGCACAAATCTCACTGTAGGGAATCGTGCAACATTTGCACGCTCTGGCAGGGAAGAGGTGTTAGATATAAATCTTTGCTCTGACGGTATTTCGCATGAGTTGGCAAACTCCAATGAGCTCGAATCATCGCTATCTGATCATATATACATCATTTTTGATCATTTTAACATTTCGGTAGATAGGTCTCATGGGTATTTTCCAACGATTGAATCTTCAAATGACTCGGATGAGATCGTAGGTAAACCAAACTCACTCATAGTAGCAGTATACGCTTCAAGTTATCCGTGCTTCTAAAGGAACACCTTGGAAGGCTCGCAAAGCTAACAGAAATGCTCGTCAATTCTCTGAGCGAAATAGCCTTTGTATAAATGTCTCAAGTCAAAATTTAAATAAATTACTTGCGATATCGAACTTTCATGTCATTTAAATTAGAACTTCTAGTGGTGAATATTCGTCTGACGAAGATGAAGTACACACCTGTTTTCGACACACAGCTTCCAGGCAATACGGTGCCATCACCGATCGATTGTTGAGCATTTGCTCGTAGAATTGTGGCAGCCGAATCGATAAAATGGGTGCTTGGAAGTCCCTATAAGTCTATAGGAAAAGATGGAATCATTCCATTACTTCAAAGAGGATATGCACACATCAAGCATATTTTGAAGAAAAGTTCTTATTTGTAGTCTTGCAACAGAATACATCCGATTAGCGTGGTGGGAAACAATTGGGAAATTCATTCCCAAGGGTGACCGCTTTACCTATGAGAAGACACAGAGCTTTAGACCGATCAGTCTGACCTCCTTCCTACTCGAATAAGTCGAACTTAATCAACCACATTCGGGGTGTTAGTTTGGGCGAGCATCCGCTTCATGCAATGCAACATGCATATCAGCGGATGAAGTCTACTAGCACCCTGTTGCACAATGCTGTCTATCAAACTGTTTTGTTTGCTTTTGAGAACGTGTCTTCCGAATCCATTTTTGAATCCACACAAGGTCATTGAATAACTTTATATACCACAAACTAGATACACGCAATGCTTGGCAATCGACAAATGTGCTCTTCGTTAAATCAAGTAGAGATTAAGAAACTGAGTGTCTGCTGATGTCCTCGAGTTGGTGTGCTGTCACCACTTTTATGGAAGCTTATTGTTGACAGCTTGTTGAGGAAACTTAATGAGCTTGGATCATTCCAATATATGGTTTTGCCGATGATTACCATTCCAAGTAACAATTGAGTTTTAAGGTAGTTTTATAGCCACCAATAAAACAAAGATTGCACTTGTAGCGTGCTATAAAACTTCAAATGTTACTTGAGCGTATAATGATCACCGGTATTTGCATTAACACATTTTCGATTTGATGCAGCAAGCGAACGGTATCTTCATGTTGGACTATCAGTCAATCCAAATAAAACAGCAATGGTGCCTTACACTCAACGAAGGATTACAATCAGAACTCGTGCGTTGCAGTTCTTCAACTCTAAAATTATTGTAGATTAGGCGGTGGTCAGCTATTTTCGTCCTCGTCCCTTATCACCTATGTTATAAGGTGATTCATCAACAAGCTATCTTTGAGAATGATCCATGGTTAGGCAACTAATTTTTCCGATCCTATTTTATTGCAAATAATTAAGTAGTTTTCATTTCGTTTTATTCTGAATTGCACATATTTTGTCGTATCTAATTTTAAATATTCATTGATTTTATGGCATTGTAAAGGAACATGTATCCGCCGGTTGATGCTAATCCAGCTGACATTTCTTTGGACTTATCAAACTAATTTCTTTGTTTGTTTAGTGTTGATTTGACCAACTAGTAAACTAATCGACTGGGCATTTAATGTGCGTGGGGAATACGCATGGTCTTGTCTGAGTGAAGTAATGACTGCTGAATCATGTATAAGGGTGTAAAAGTATTGACAGTTCGCGAGAAGAATCAGAAGACAGTTACCTGTTCTAGTAATTAGTGTAAAAATTAGCATCGTCGGTTGAATATGCGACATATAAAGCGTTTCATGTATTTCGGTAGTGCTTATTTTATGCCGTTTAAAATACCCTTTAGTTAGCTTAAAAACGCGCGTGAATAACAAAACAATCGGCCCCTTATTCAATCGTTCGCGGAGAAAGAAACCAATACATAATTGTCTTTTTATTTGCCAACCAACGTTTACACACGATAAATAATACCTATATTACGAAATCTTCAATTACATAGGTAAAGGGCGAACACGAAATTATTGCGGCACCGAAAATGTCATGTCAATTTTCTTATACTGTTTAAAATCAAACCAAAATTTTAGAGTAGTTTTATACATATATTTAATTCAAAAATCAAAAGAAAAGTTAATCGATGGAGCCTTGAGTGTAAAATTGAACGCATTTTCGCTTGATGCCCTCCATCAAAGTCTTTACAGTGTCATCCGGTACCAGTTTCTCCGTTTTTTTCCATTTTCTTAACTTGTCCTTCTCGTCTTTGACTGTCTTCTTGCTCTTCCGAAGTTCCCGCTTCATAATTGCCCAGTACTGCTCCATCGGGCGCAGCTCCGGACAGTTTGGCGGATTCATGTCCTTTGGAACAAAATGGACGGAAATGGCCTCATACCACTCCAGGATACTTTTAGAATAGTGGCAAGATGCCAAATCTGGCCAAAATAGCGGAGCTTCGTCGTGCTGCTGCAAGAACGGCAAAAGCCGCTTCTCGAGGCACTCAGATTTGTAGATCTCGCCATTTACTGTGCTCTTTGTCACGAAAGGCTCACTCCTCAGTCCGCAAGAGCAGATGGCCTGCCAAATGAGATATTTGGAGGCGAACTTCGACATTTTCTTCTTCTTAAATTTGTCGTCCACATAGAACTTGCTCTTGCCGGTGAAAAACTCCAACCCCGGAATTCGCTTAAAATCGACTTTTATATGCGTTTCGTCGTCCATCACACAGCAGCCATATTTTGTTAGCATCTTCTCGTAGAGCTTCCGTGCCCGAGTTTTAGCCGTCGATTGTTGCCGCTCATCGCGGTTTGGGAAGTTCTGTACCTTGTATGTATGTAGTCCAGCTCTCTTCTTTGCATTCTGGACGTTGCTCTGCGACATGCCGATCTTTTTAGCCAAATCACGGCTTGAGACGTTGGGATTTGCTTTAATCATCCGTTTCACCTTTCCCTCCGTCTTTTTGTTCTCCGGTCCCGGTTTTCTTCCAGCTCCTTTACCGTGGTCCAACGTCAACCGCTCCTGGCACCGCTTCAACACTCTGGAGACGGTTGAATGGTGAATGTTCAACATTTTTCCCAACTGCCGGTGCGACAGGTCAGGAAATTCCAGGTGTTTGGAAAGAATTTGTTCTCTCGACTCGCGTTAGTTCACCTGCATTTTCGTTTAATCGAAAAACACGACTTCGAGTTTGTAAACAATACACATCAATGAGAAAGTGTGCAAAATTTGGTTGATTTTTACCCAATGGTAAAAAAGTTATGCCCTGTTGAATGTGTCGCAATAATTTCGTGTTCGCCCTTTATTACGATATCTATTTCGACAAATGCCTCGAGACGCTAAAGGTAATCGCTTTTCATGATATTGTATTGTTTTTAAAATGTCGTGTTTCGGTCACATACCGTTGATACAATTAAACATAAGTTTTAAACAGGCTGTGTAGAAGAAATGCATTTTGTTTGGATTAAAGGAAAATATTGCCAAATAATAATATTGGAAATGTGCGAAATACTCACGTTTTTTCCGCTTCAAATCAGAAGAAAACCTGTTGCGTTGCCACCAGAGTTACAAATATTCAAATTCATCGAATGAAGATTGATCATGTTCAGCCGCATTCATCTCCGATTATTGAGTTCTACAAGATGACGACACGAATGAACTCATGATGAATGAAGTTCATGTTTGACAATTCTCGGTGGTTTGTTCACTTTGTCAGTTACGTGAGTGCGAGTTCAACGGGTGCTCATCTGTTACATTCGAACTCACGTAACTTCCATGTAAACAAACCACCGAGAATTGTCAAACGAAATTCATCTGACTTATTTTGTGGAGTTATGTCGATTGGTGTAAAACCTAATTGCACGACGCGAACGTGCAACAACGTAACAAACGCATCAAAGTAGGGCTTGGCACAATGTAAGCGATAATTAATATTTTATATGTTGTAGCAACATTTACTTGGAGAATTAGTGAAAGGAATGTTATTGACCAATATTAGGTTTTACACCAACCGACATAACCCCACAAAATGAGCCGGATGAACTTCGTTTGACAATTCTCGATGGTTTATTTACATGGAAGTTACGTAAGTTCGAATGTATCAGTACCCGTTGCACTCGCACTCACGCAACTTACGAAGTAAACAAGCCACCGAAAATTAAAATGAACAGCACACATGAACTTCATTCATCATGAGTTAATTCGTGTCGTCATCTTGTAGAACTCAATTCAACTAAATGAATAATTTTTGAATTTTTGGATTTTTGAATGATTTTTTTCAATTCATTGAATATTTTACGATGACGTCACAAATGAACTCGAGTGTTCATTTTTGACAGTTCGCTTGTACTGTATACATGGACTTAGACAAATTCTTTGCGATTTGCTTCGAGCGAATCTAGTCGTCCGCAAAATTTTTCTAAGCCCATGTAAACAGTACAAGCGAACTGTCAAGAAAAGTGAGGTTAACTTCGTCAGTAAAGAACCTAATTACGAGTCCAGGTTTATTTTTAGCCGTCATAAAAGAGCTTCGATTATTTTTAACTCTGGTTGCCACCCTTTGAGACAAAAGAAATGGCGTTTAAATTCAATGCTGTTTTCGGTAAATTTACGCGTGAATAGACATTTGAAGTTGAGATTTTGCCCCCTTAAATATACCACGAATATACCCCAGGTTCCCTTCAATAAGCCATGCAAGAGTGATTCTGCATCTCATCGTATTGTTCACTTTAGTTTTTTTTAAAGTGAACCACAGAAGAATATAAATGTTGACCGTAAACAATTTATTCATCAATAAATTGTTTATTGATGGTATGAGGGTGTTTTTAAGGGTGCGCAACGTTAGGCATACATACGTTAGGCATAAGTGCGTTAGGCATAATGGACGTTAGGCATAATGGACGATTGACATAATGTACGTTAGGCATAATGGACGATAGGCATAATTCACAAAAATATAAAAATAACCGCAAGGCTTTTGGAAAAAGGTCGCTTGGCTATACCATACATTCGCATAACTTTAGCGAGATATTTAACCAAATTCCCGACTGTCGGCAATCGTGAGCTTAAGTTGCTTTTTTTACAAACCGAGCATTGCAAAATTTATTCAGCAAACGATAAATCTATCACAAATTCTCGGCAGCCGGCTGCCCAGAGCAAAGAACACATGATAATACTTCTGAGAGTTGCATAGATCGTATCACTTATCAAGGTGAATCCAGATTTATGTAACTATTTACCCCATCCTACTAACAAAAAGTTCTTTCCGTGACAAACGTACAGAGTTATACACGGTTTCCATAACAACGTTTGTTTCACTAACATTCCTTTCCTTCCCCGATGATTGGAGGACGTGGCCGGAGCCGTTATTAGCATTTGAAAGTATAGAGCTCTCGAAACGTGCACATTGAGCTACTCCCAGGACTCATTCGATGATTCCCTGCGCAATTTCGCTTGTCCTAGTCAATCACGGAGTAGCAACTACGAATTGTACGGTCATCATGCTCATGCTCTAAAATTATTGTTGTAGATCAAGTCACAGTACGTTAGGATGCTTCTTAACTGAAAACTCGGGTTGGTCTGCTCACATCGATTTTAAGAATCAGAAGAGTTTGCATGGTCTTCGGCCAATGCATACGAACTTTCGGCAAACAATGTAAGACCTGGAGCTGGTGCGATCACGTAGTTCTGATGGTTCTTTGTAGGAGGGCCGAGTCGGTGCTGGTGTCTACTATCGTTATATAAGATTCAACTTATGTCGGTCGCGTAGTAGATACTGGACTTTATTCCAAGCATAAATCTTCGCGTCTCTGTGCGGAGTACATTGTCATACAGTCATATTAGCTGGATAAAGCACAATATTCGTTCTTGGGCTGCATTTGAACATGCCATCGATGTAGGATGTGAGTCCGAAAAGGCCAAAGAATTTGTTGCGGTTTTTCAAGCACAATTGTAGTATTCTAGTCAGGGCATTGACCGCTGGCGGATCCAGGGGCGGTACAGGAGGCGCGTGCTCCCCTATTTAACCAGAAAATGGTCCATTGAAAAGCGTTTGTATACAACCCTATCGTGATTACTAGTTTGTGTAAACCATTATGAAGTGTTAAGGTTTTAGTGTCGTTAGTGGTTTTTTTGAGAAACATATTTGCGGTGTATTTGCGAAATTCCTCACCACTCTCCACGCATGTCAAGAAATGCGTTTCTGAACTTTGAAATCCAATTTATCAAATCGTGAATCAGATACATTTTGCGAGCCATCTTTACCATCGGACTGGAGACGTCCATGGCACTGACTTGACATTGCAAACTCAATTTTCACATGGCTACTATTACTGGAGTGTTATTCGTGTGATCTTGGTGAATCCGATTACGGAGCAACAGTAATGCAATTGCGTATCCGGATTTTGTTTCTCCATACATAGACGAACCTATGTACAGGGAGATAAAATTCAAGAATATGTTATTGTTTTTAACAAAGTATTGTACAGAGCTATAGGCCTTATCAGTACGGTTTATTATTCCTTCGGAAGTGGAGAATTTAGTCGGTTTGCTGTTTTGTATTGTGATTGTGTTTTATTGCCTTTTTCCATTTCCCCCTACCTTTTTCATTCAGCTCCCTTTCAATTCACTTTAAAAAAATGATGAGACGACATGGCAAGGCAAGAAATAACATGGGGAATGTACTAATCGAGCCAATATATTCTGATTTCTGATTCGATGATTGAATATTGTTTTTATTTAGACATTTGTGAAATAAAACATGAGACTGTTGTAGTGTGGTGAACGGCGCATTTATAATCTGTGTGTTTTGTACAGAGTCGGGATTTTCAAGAAGTTATATAAAACATTTTTGGTATGTACATACCAATGGTCAATTTATAATTTTCTATACTGAAGACTGACTTTTAAATAGGATGTGTGCTTTCGACGCTTTCTCAAATTATTTATAGTTGACTTCGAGAGTCTTCTAAAACTAAATTTCTATAAATCATTAAAATCCTTCCGTACCCCCTAGTTGACGATCAGATTCGAATGAGGAAAGTCATGGGACGATGAAGTAAGTGTGATTTGTCTTCTCATCTCAATAGCCATTTAGAATAAAATTGTTTACATTTGTTATCGATTACTTGAGTGTCGGATACTTCGAGTTTAAGCGTTTAGATCATCCCTATATTCCAGTATGCTTTCATCTGTTGGCAGCTTTCCGATAAAGATTTCTCTCTCTTTCTCTGCACTGGTGGCGTCACCACCAACGCATCGGCGTTAATTTACTGACAACATTAACACTATGAGATGTTCAGTGACATCCAACGTTACCATCGACAACATCTTCTTCGTCGTGTGCATCATTATCTGCTTGACTGGATACATTTACAGTTGGGGTAGACACACTGCAGTTAGTGAAAGAAAAAGGAATGTGATGAACGATAAAAAGCACAAAAAAGATCAGAGTAGTGTTCAAGCAGTTTTTATATTCCAAAAACAAACTTAATCGAAATTCACTATTGGCATTTCTTTATATTTCTTTTGAATCATATAAAGACCAAATTTAAAAATGTTAAAGTAATCCGGGCTTTGATTGTCAGTGATGATTTTCAAAGTTAGGATCTCTTTTTTCACCCAAAGAATTAAAAGTACCGCGTCATCGGGGGTTACTTTGGGTCACGGAGGCCACTTTACGTCAAAATTGTAGAACTATAATTTAGCTTTTCGTAAAAAAGTTACGTTGTTTAATGACGAAAGTAAAACATTGAACCGACGAATGTTTTGCTTTTGTTAAAGAATGTGTTTGCTTGCAGTTATTAAGATGTTGCATAATTGAAAAATCGGTAAGAAACAAGATTGCAATTGCGTTTGAAACAACAACCGACACGCTTTCCAGCAAGTATTTCGTAACCAACATCACCGAACCCGATTACCATGGTTAAACAATAATAAACAATACCTTTTGCAAGTGTTGTCAACGACTAGTATTATAATACGAGATATGCAAAATCTCTTATGTTATGGTGAACTAACCAAAAAACCAGGTCCAAATGCTGGACCAAGGCATTTACGCACAAAATATATGCCGTTTGACAATCACACCATACCCCGACCGCGACCGACCTACCAACATGCTCTTTTGACTGTTGAATGTCGCTTTCGCTTCCGTTAGAAACAGTGCCGATTTGCCATGTGTTGGCGAGCTAAACTACATTCGGACTCGGCTTGTACCATCGCTACCCGAGAATGCAGAATTAGTACGGGTCAGAGCTCTAATTCAGTTTGCATTTGAATTTATACATGAATGTCACGATATTGATTTGATTATTATTATTTGGAGGCCATTCGGAGGGCGAAGGTGCTGACGTTGACTGGATTTTTTTAGTCACAGCTGCCGTTGGGCGTAGAATCGCATTCTGAAATTCGCTTGAACAATTTTTACATTTTTACAATGTGCACTTTTTTCTAATACACTGTAAAACCCGGAATAGCTAGCGGCAAATATCATAATTCTCAAGCATAACACGGTACCACATCTGAAAACCATCCGACATGCCAGTGTGCCTTGTCCAGCTCGATGAAATCCTTGCTGAGCCGGGCGAAATATTTCCAGCACATATCTAACTTTATTGTGTTCTTCTATTGCAGGTCATCCCTCTGGGTGTGGTATTAACGAGGAAGTGTCCGCTTGGATGGACCGTGTCCAAAACTCTGCCGTAGACGAGAGCGAGGAACAGCAGCGACAGGAGGAAACCACCGCAGACAGGAACGGAGGTGATTCGGCCCGGCGACGGAGCGCTTCGACCGCTGGCAGCGACAGCGCAGATAACAGTGTGCATAATTTAGAGCGAGATTTATTCCAAAAATCATCAACTCAGCCAAACTATAATAACGTTAACGATAGTGGTAGCACTGGCGCAAGCCAGAATTATTATAACAATTATCGTAAAATTAATTCTAAACAGAACGTGAATGCAAACAATTATACTCACAAAGGCAGTAGAAGCACTAACCGGGTCGAGACCGGGTATGAGTTCAAATTTGCTCACGAAAAGTATTCGAAGGCTGCCAACTGGCGAGCGACGGACGAGAATCCCGACGACCAGGAATGGCACCAGAGGTCCCACGAAAGGGTCCGACGGGCATTCCGCCAGAAGGAAGAGAACAAAAATACCTGCTCACTCTACATCCAGACAGATCCGCTGATCTGGCGGCACATCCGGGACGGTATCGCTGATGTGAGTATTATTGTTATTTCGAGATGGTGCTTGGGATTGGTTTGATTAATGTTTGTTCGCGGGAAAATGGTATAATAAACATCAAATTGGGGACCAAAGCAGTGGGTTACGTCCCTGCCAGTATTTTGTAGCAGTACTATTAAACGAACATACATGTTTTGAAACACTCCTAAATAGCCAAGTTCCATTCAAGTTTATCGCACATTTTCCCAATAAAACTACATGATTCGCTTCAATTTCAAGGGTAGATAGCAGGCAGCGGTTATTATCATACGTTCGTGCGAGATTGATGGTATAAAGTTATGACGTGAACACGGTATGAAAATATTTGCATTCACTCAGTCGCCACATATTGTAGCACGTATTCAGCGACGTTCCTTCTAATAGTTTTCATCATCCTACCTGCTCAGAAAGCGTACAACGTGACACTAAATCTTTTCAGGAAGAGTGGTAGAATTGCTTGAAGTTGGCGGGTCAGTCTGCTTTGGTGTTGCTATACTTGTGAGAAGTTGCAGACAAATGGTATAGGTACATATCGTTCGACGGAGACGATACTTGTGATAGTTGCCGATTTACCAAATCTGCGAACACGTACGCTGCATATTAAAGCATAAGGGTCCCATATTGAAAACAGCCGAGGATAACGCTGTTCAAGGTTTGCATTTTCTGTGAGCCTTGTGGGTGGGACAAACATGTTTGGGTAGTTTTCTTGATGTTTTATAAACAAACCTGGTGTTCTGTTTTGTGGATTGTGAATTATAGATGATAGAGAATACAATCAAGCAGATAACAAAAATGCATATGCGACACTTATGCTTTAATGGCCAATACGTGTGCGTACATAGGAGTTGACAACGTCTAAATATTAGTTTCCAGGACCGTCCTAAGACGATCACATCACCGAGATGTTTAATTTCAGCTTACCGTTTTCTAAAATGAAACTAGTTGTGTGAACATTGGAAAGATTACAAAATATTTGTATGTAAAACATATCTTTGCGCTACGTTTCTATTAACTCGCATAATGTAATCCGCGGTTAGAAGTATTTCGACTGAACCAACCATCGGGAATATGACCTTCATAGTTAGACAGCAATGTTTGAGGTTGAACAGAACCTTGGACAAGAAGGAGATATTAAGAAGTTAGACCAGCTAAAGGTATACTTACTATTCGTACACCGTTGTCCAGATGAACAATTACATTCTGCGTGCTTTATGATGTGTTTAAAGTTGTTATCGTAAACGAAGCGCTCTGCTTTTTTATTTTGATTTTTTCGATTTTCATATGGTGAATCTGCATTCCTTAAAATAGGGATAGTTTATGTCAGTAAATTATCCCGATGTTACCTTAGTCTAGAGATGGTCGAACGTTGCTACTTTAGAGATATATCACTGAAGCGTAACACTTTTTGATCCACACAACACGGACCAACAAATTGTAACGTTGTCCATTTGAACTATCATACATTATACGAACGATATAAATAACAGCAACACCGCTCAATTTGTTGAGTTTTGCTGCGGACTGTCCTAACTGAAATTGTATATGCACGTGTAAATTATTCTTTCTACTGCTCCAACCCGAAGAGGCGAATGACCTTAAGGTTAAAACCTCTATAATCGAAATAAAAAAAACTACAAGGCACAGCCCTATGGGGTTGCACGAACTGTAGACGTAGGACTATACTACTTAATGTAAAATATTTATTTTATTAGTACATTTAGAGTAATAATAAATCAAATATATTTCTTATGTAATTCTTTCGCATTGTTTAAACACAATCAATCAACATAGAATGTTACATACCAAACCTTCTCGGTTATCAGGTCATTTCATTTGTAGTAGGTGATCTAATCCGATTAAACTTATTTGAGAAGATTTGAAGAAAAAAGACAGAAAACTGTGACCGAACTAATATCTGGAACTAAATTTTTGTAGCACAAGATCAGCTTTTAAAAATTGTACAAACTTTTCGATTGTGTGTGGTAAAAAACGCGGACCGCCGAAGAAAAATCAAATTTTAGGCAATATAATCACATTTCATGCATGGACCAAGCTTTTTAGTTATATGCTGCCATTATTGTAACTTTCCTAAAGTACGCATGCAAATGTAGCGAATGCAGTGGTCTTAATTATATATTGAAACTATGAATATACAATAATCGAAAACAATTTTATGTATGGACTTTAGATGAGCTTTTTCAACAGTTTTTCGAGTGGCAGTGTATTCATTCATAAATAGGCTTTGTAGTATGTACATACCTATTAGCTGAATCAAAATAGGACAGGCTGAATGGAAATGAATCACGTGAGGTGGAAATGAATCAATGAATTGATCGAAGCTAAATAATAATCTTTCGTTGTAATTTCCATCGATCCGCGTAAATTTGTTGCTAAGAAAGTTTTCTTCTTTGCGCAATGAAGGCACAGATTGCTATCATGCAGATTACGCTTGCAACCGCTAACAAACAGGGATGCTACATTGAAATCTGTGTTTCGGTCAAAAATATCTTTTTACCATCTGTGATAACTGAAACAGGCAAAAAATCTGTGATAAATTTCCGAAAAATCTGTGAAAAATCACAATATTTCCAAAAATCTGAAATTTTCATAAAAATGCCAAAAATCTGCCATCTGTGAAAAAAACTGTAATAAAAAATTGTGAAAAAAAATCTGTGACAATACACAAAAATCTGTGAATATGGCAACCCTGCTAACAAATTAGATATACCTACCTAGGGACCGTACACTAATTACGTAAGGCATTTTTAGAACATTCCAACCTCCCCATCCCCCCAGATAAGAATTCGTAAGATTTTGACGAACTCCCCCTCCCCCCAACATAAGATCTTATCATGATTTTCGTAATTAAAAAATCATATTGTTAGTTCATTAAATAAGATAGCGAAAACGATACTTACAGAATTATTTCAAGAAAATTCATGACAAAATTTAACTGCATTCATCTGTAGTAATTTTATTTGCATCCTAGTAGAACAACTTTAGAAAAGCCAATCTGGTTCATATAATCTGCTTCGCAATAATCCACTTACTTTGAATCTCTTTTTTTGTGATGTAAAGCTCAAAAGAATTTATAACCTGTTCTGGCATGAATTTATTCTGAGCTCCAACTGTGACGATTATCGTACGCATAGCTCCGACATCTTCGAATATTCTTGAAGTAAAATACAGTTCACACTCTGGAAATATTCGGCCCACAAGATCTGTCACAATCGCATGACAGAACATTTTCCAAATACCTTGATTTCATTTTCATACTTTTTTATGATATTACGTATAAAAGAACAAACCCTCCCTCTCCCTCAGATAAGAATTTGTAAGATATTTTGAGACTCCCCCTCCCCCCATATGCCCTTACGTAATTAGTGTATGCCCCCCTACACATTCGCCTCAAACATTAAACTCAAGCGCACAAAGCAAAATGAGTCATCGCTGATGATGATGGGTAGAGCGAAAGAGACAACTAGTATCACGACACTATGTTAACCCTCCGGCACTTGCGCCGTTGTATTGAGTATAACACCTTCAGAAAATCTAGCGAAATCTTCTTTCAGCACCAGCGTTTTTTAATTCTCAAAGGCCCCCCTCTCATATTGTGACAAATGTCAAAGTAAGCTCAGATGCCAAATTTCACATCATTTGGACAATTTTTGACCCCCGCCCACATCGCTTGAAATTTTTTGAAATTTGTAGTATGGGAAAATATGGAGGAAAAATACATTAAATGCTATAACATTTGAAGTAGCAATCAGAAAATTAGAAATTTATACCACTTTTGAAAGGAAATAATCTTAGTATTTGAATGAAGATATCTTTGTTTCTAGAAAACTATTGAGGGGGGGGGGGGGGGGTTGAGAATTAAAAAAAAAATTTTTTTTGCAATGCCCTAACGAATAATTGTGTTCGAGATTGTACATAAAAGTGGAAACGAGCACAACATAAAAGAAAGCATACCGGGTAGCGTACCTTCACAGCCAGTGTAATAGACTTCTAACTCAGCTACACTGGCTGTGAAAACACACAGCGCAGTGATCTGCTCCGCCAGCCGTTCAATAGGCAACTGAGCTTGTCCGGCTGAATCCGTTCTTTAAATAGTCGATGATGTCGTGATTCATAAAAGCGTAGCGCGCTAGGTACACAAATCTGTCGTACTGGACTTGGGAAGCGCTAACTTCGGTGCGTAAATGCGCGATATTTTGACCAGGTTGTACATTACTTAAATTTTTAAAGCCATGATATCAAAAATCTTTGGGTTTATCTATAGGAATCTATTCTTAGAAGTATTTCGAGGGGATATGCGCAAAAAATTTGAAAATTTATCGTGAGATGTCTGAATTATATGCGTTTAAAATTGGACCACTTTTCGTTACATACCAGTGCACCCCCATATCGAAAACAAAGACGTAGTCCTACGTCAAAAAGAAAAACAGCAACACCCACGAAGAGATATTGTCATTAAATTTGCGTTGCGTTGCGAAGTATGGTGCTATACTTAGATTGCATACTAACGATTATCATGTTGCCTATAGGTAGCTGAACCCATCTTGCTTGTGAGATAAATGATCGGGAATGAATTTAATCTCTTTTAAGTTCAGTAAACTAATAGCATGAGAATCGTCTCTGCTGGCCACGACCATCTTCACCGATACTTAGGATAGGGTAGGAAATGTTGAAATACCTACTTAAGGAAGGCCAACAACTCAGCAATGCTTCCATGGGTATTACGGAGTTGGATCGAAGGACAGGCATAGATCTAGGATTCGCCATAAGCAGGTAATGCGGCCTCGAAATGAATATGTATAATGCGGTGGGATGGTTAGTTTCCGAGCACACGTATATACAGAGCAAAAAGATATTTAGTTATGTTTTCTTGTGTTTAAGGTCTGGATAGTCGGCCATCGAGAGTGAGTTACTTTTTCCCTAAACTACATCAATTTCAACTTCAAACAACCGGCCGTCGGATTATTGTTAAAACCACGAGCTAGTTTGGTATCTATAATCGTTTGAGAATTAGGTGCTAGGACCACAAGACGTTTTTATGCACGAAAGTCGTTTCGATTTCCGAAATTTGTAATCGCTTAACTCGAACTCCGGACAGCCGGCCATCTTTTTTGTAATGGGAGTGTTTTTTCTACTTTATACTTAGCTCGTGTGACCGTCCTTGGTTGCAATTTCGGTATTGAACTGAACTTACTGATATTACTGAAACCGTCACGGTAAATAACGAGAATATGTCTCAATTGAAATTTCAAATATTTTTACGGAATGAAAACAAGCAAAAGAGAAACAAATATTAATCGAGGATTGTATACAAGCCGAACCTACAAAAGAAATAATTTTGAGCTGCCCAAAATAACCATTAACTGTGTCGCAAGATTCACTTTGCATGACGGATACACTAGTTTCACGCTCGCGTCGTTTATTTTCCTTCCCTGTCAGCACACGACCACAGATCCCAGCAGATCTTCACTAATGCCACTCCCGCTAGAAACGAAACTGAGACAGGCTCCAATCCGTCAACCTGTCTAAGTTAATGAACTAATACCGCTTGGGGATAGAACCCGGCCCAGTCCCGAGTTTAAGCAAAAACGACATAAGGTACCCCGGTTGTCACCATGGGGAGGTAAGGGACAGGCGTTCTGTATCAAAGGTGAATGGCAACATAGTTTGGCATCATGTTGCACGATAATACAGCTTTGCCAACCCGGAGAGATTTTTTTTTATTCAAATTCAGCTTAAACTATTTACAACACAGGGTTAGGAACAATAGCTTATCCTCCTTCATCTATGTATGGAGACCCAAAAATCCGGATAGCTAGAACTGATTCTGGACCAAAGAAGGCAGTTGCAGCGCCAGCTCTTGCCAATTCGTGCGTCCATTCATTTCCGGAATGACCGGGTACCCATAAGAGGTAAATAGCATTTAAAATGCAAAGTTCTTCGATTTGAGTTCGACATGCGATTACTTATTTTGATCTTAAATCTGCCGAACTAAGTGCTTTCAGAGCAGCCTGACTGTCTGATCAAAAATAGAGTGATTTAAGGGGGGGGGGATGGTGTAAGGGTTTCAGCGTGAAAAAAATTCTTTTTGCAATTTTTTTAGAACTTTGCATGGAGCGAATTGATCAAAACTTTTGTACATTATAGTGTATCATTTCAATAACAAGCTGTATTTTTCTATGCACAAATATCGACAAATGACTCGGTGACGAAGCTTTTTGTAGAACGTCTCTGGAAAAACATGATTTGCGTTGTTACCTGCTATTCAAAAACTACCTAACTTCTTTCAAACTTTGCCTACACATTGTATGTGAAAAATACCTAACCCATACGTTGAGTTTTCGACATGAATTTCCAATCGAGGTTTTTTTATTCATTTGCAATAAAAATTTTAAAAATTTCTATTTTTCACGAACAATTCCGCCTTTTTATGAGTAAACCCCCTTAATAGATTTCCTGAAGGTGGTGACAGCACACCACCTTCAGGAAATTCGCAGACACTCAGTTTGCTTATCTCTACTTATCTTAACGATGAGCACAGATGTCGGTTGCTAAGTATTGCGTGTATCCAGTTCGTGATATTTTAAGGTACTCCATGACCTCGTGGTCCTTCCAAAATGAATTCAAGAGAGACTTTGTCAAAAGCATGTTCAATATCAAGAACAACTTGTAAACTTGATTGCTTTTACGACATATGTTTTTCGATGTTGTAGACAGCATTGTGTAACAGAGTGGTAGTAGACTTCGCCCGCTGGTATTCATGTTGCATTGCATACAACGGGTGCTCGTCCAAGCTAACATCCTGAAATTAAATTAAACGTTCCACTGATTTGAGCAGGAAGGAGGTCCGACTGATCGGTCTAGAGCTCTTTGCCTCCTCATAGGTGATACTGTTAGCTTTGGGAATGAATTTTACAGTTATTTCCCGCCACGCTAATGGAATGTAACCTGTTTCAAGACTACAAATAAGAACTTTTTTTAAAATATGCTTGAAGTATTCATATTCGCTTTGAAGTATAACTGGAATGATTCCATCATTTCCCGGAGACTTATACGGATTAAAACTTTCAATCGCCCATTTGATCGATTCGGTTGTCACAATTTTACGAGCAACTGCCCAAGAATCAGAACTACCTGAAAAGAACTCAGGGGCAGTCGTCAGTGATGGGTTCGTACAGCCTGTGTGTCAAAAACACAATTGAGAACTACATCTTCGTCAAACGAGTATTCACCATTAGCAGTTCTTATCGAACTGACATGAAATCCTTTCGATTTCGATAGTAACTTATCTAATCTACTGGGTCTCGTTGAGACTTGAGACATTTGTGCAGAGGCTTTCTCAAACACTTCGCTCAGAGGATCGAAGGGCATTTCTGTAGCCAACTTAAAGGCATCCGACCCGTTGCTGCGTCTTCGATTTCATGCTCTTCTGCATACCTTTTTGAGTCGAATAAGTTCGGTATTCCACCAAGGTGTTCCTCTAGAAGAACGCATAACTCGAAACGGACAAGCCTCTTGATATGCTGCTGATATGGGTGAGTTTGTTTTATACACGACCTTCAAGTCGTCTTCGTCGAGGTTCCTGTTCATAGATTTGCGATTACAATATGTGAAGATTTGCAGTGAGACGTTTATATGATTAAATACGATGTACTTATGATCAGATAACGATGGTTCGAGCTCGTTTTTGGGCACGAGCCAGTTTGTCAACTAATACGTAATACCACCAGAGCAGAGAGTTTCTTCTAACACCTTTTCCCTGCCAGATCGTGCAATTTCCTACATTGAGTATACACAGAAGTTTTTACGCGGTTTTTTTTTAAATTACCCGCGGTTTTTCAAATCCCGCGTAAAAACCGTGTTCATTCAAAACTCCCCAAAACGTGTAATAAAAAAACCCCGTTACTTCAAAACTCCGCGCATGAAAAAACTTTACTGGTCGGATTCGATACAAAGCTTTAGCTCTGTTCAAGCCACGAAACTTTGACTAAAGCACCATTTTTTTATTTATAAATTTCGGAGATATAAAGTGTTTTCTATTGAATCCCGTTTCGAATTTCATTTTAATCACTTTTATTTCAGGTGCATGTAATGTTTAAAACAAATGTAAAATCTTTACAATGGCATAGTTTTGATACAGTTACCATATGATTATATTGCTTTACTGCGAAGTTTATTTCATGTCTGAAGTAATTCTTCGGGGTGAAGGTGGCACACCATATCGCAGTACTCAGTATTCACTAGTTTGACTAATGATTTATTACCAAATTACGAATCATTGATCCACAGCACTTGCGAACAGCATGGACACATTTAATGTGTGACTTTTTTGTCAATTTGTTTAAAAATAATTTGCTTTTGCGCAAAAATAAAACTAATTAAAACAATGATGTACTAATCGTCGACGGCAACAATTATCCTAATCTAGTTTTCCGTACCAACTTGGTAGAAGAAAATTATTGTCTTTTGCTAGCTGGATAGTTTGCTCTCATGTCTTGCTCAAAATATTCACTTTCTCTACTCATCAACTTCTTCCACGACAACTATTTAATTGTAAATAGGGGAACATCTGATCAGACTGACAAAACCACAAACATAATAATACCCCTAATTGTTTAAGTAATTAATTATTGTAGCTAACAAAAACCATTTTTTTTAGATTTTTTTTCGAAAAAGTGCTCCGTAGCAATATGTGCCTCTATCGAACACACATGAAAATTAAAAAAACGCCAAGTTTTGTTAGTTAAAACAGAGCTACATGACCGCAATTGAAATGTCGTGTCCTTTTTGTTGTTGTAAAACAGCTGAGGCTCGATTTGCACAATGCCCCTGTAGGCTTTGTGGGTGGTCGCCATCTGGAATTCCAAAATACCGTCATTCAATCACTAATGCGTACATATTTCCTCTTTTCAAGTTTTTTTAGCAATGAGTCCACTGTGTTCTGCAGTATCCAAAAGCCATCATTTTGAATTTGAAAATCGTACCGATCATCGATTTTTGTTAATTTAACGCCCTTTTTAAAATTACTCCCACATTGTGTTATCTGGAAGTCGCCATTTTGATTTTCGAAATGGTGTCATTCATCAGATTCCGTTATCTACGCACCACTCCCTTTCAAACGACACCCATATTGAAATTTTGGAGGTTTTCTGATAACCGTCATCTGGGATTATAAAATCATAAGGCTAATTTTGTTTAAAAATTTGTAAAAAAAATGATATTCTGAGAGTCACCTGGGTAACGACGGTCACTCGATAGTCACCTATTCTAAAATACCTCTTCGTGAGTGAGCTGACGGTGAGAATACCAATGAGCTGACCCAAATTACCAATGGAAATCAAGACAAAACCAATTTAATGCAGAACCTAGTTTATCATAAACTCTCTTTAAACTGTTTGTCAATTAGTCATAAATCTAAAAAAATTACGGTTTTAGTTTCATTTTTGTAGGGAAACAAATATAGTCCTATTCCCTGGCTGGATGAACTCATTTACCCCATGTACAAGAAAGGACACAGACTGGAGTGCGCTAATTACAGAGGGTCGCGTATGCTCGTTGGTTTTGCCGACGATATTGATGTAATTGAAGTCGATCATAGAGCAGTGGAAGATGCCTTCGTGCCTGTTAAGAGGGACACGGCGAGGATAGGCTTAGTCATCAACTCAGCCAAGACAAAGTACATGGTCGGCAGGTAAAGAGAGAGGCAGGTCTAGTGGTGTTGGTTCCGAGGTAGTGCTTGATGGTGACATGTTTGAAGTGGCCGAAGAACTCGTTTATCTTGGTACACCAACGATGTTTCCTGTGAAGTAAAAAGGCGAAATGCAGCTACCAACAGGGCCTTTTATGGTCTACGTAACCAGTTTAGGTCCCGTAACCTATAAACGTCAACAAAATTCGCCTTATACAAGACACTGATCCTCCCTGTCGCTCTTTATGGCCACGAAGCTTGAACGTTGAGGGAGGCAGATAGGAGAGCATTCGGAGTCTTTGAGCGTAATGTGCTGCGAGCAATAGTCGGCGGGATATGCGAAATGAGTTGTACCAAGTATACAAAACAGCGTTATGTTAAACAGATAACATGCGGCAGACTGCAATGGGCTGGTCATGTGGTACGAATGTCGGAAGAAAGAATTACGTAAACAATATTCAGCAGGGAGGCAGGAAGAGGACGACGACTTCGTGGGAGGCAACGAACACGTTGGCTATACGCATTAGAAGAAGACCTGGGACCCCTTAACACTGAACGTGCGGGGAAACTGGAAGGACGCCGCCTAAGACCAACAAAGATGGAGCTATACGATACGCCCGGCATTGGCGATATGACGCTGTAGCCAACAAGAGTCTGTGGATGAAATATTCCTAGTTTTGTTATAAATAATTGGTCTAACTAGTAAATACTGAGTCCTACATTCTGGTCTGCCACATCCATCCTGAAAAGTACTTCAGAACTGAGATAAAACTTTGCAGTAAAACATTACAATCAAATGGTAACTGTGGCAATGTAAAAAATTTTGCATTTGTTTTAAACTTTGCAAGAACCTGAAATAAAAGTGGTTAACATAGAATGCAAAACGGGGCTCAATAGAAGACACTTCATACCTCCGAAATAACCAAATAAAAAAAATGGTGCTTTGAGCAAAGTTTCGTGGTTTGAACAGAGCTAAAACTTTGCGGAAGCAACTATTCTTATATTGAGAACAAAGTTTTTTTCTTACGTGGATTTTTTAATAAATGCTGTTTTTTAATAAACGCGTTTTTACGAACGTAAAAAAAACCTTAGTGTATGCAGATCGGTACTGCTTAAGTATTCCATGAGTTCAGTGCCTCTCAATTTGATATTTGAGCTGTCCAAAATTATGTGGTGGTTATCATCGCCGATTATGAGTGAAAACCCATTTCTGTCCAAGTATGATACAACGCTTTTGAAATTATCAGAAGGTTGATGATTCATTATGCGGCAAATATGCCGAACACTAGGCGTATTTTCTATTTATGTTATTAATAGTCGTATTGACAATGAGAGCACAAATTTCGTGATTGGTGTGGTCGGATATAAGACATGCATCAATACTAATATTCACAAGTAAACATACCCAAGGCATTTCACGTGGATCTGTTATGCCACTTTTTTGAAAGCTACAAAACTAGGGTTAAGTAAGTTTCTAACATTGATGTTACCTTAATGGAACTACTTTGACCTTTTATTCCTACACAAAACCAAATAAATTCATAGTTGCTGGACGTTTATGCTATGGGCCTCTAGGGTGGTTTTGTCCGGAGAAAGAAAATGGACTCCTATCAACCTCCTAGAGGACCGCAGCCACGATTATCGTACAATAGGCTATGACTACAGTTACTCAACCAAAATTTCTTCATTTGCATCGAATACTTTCCTATACAATGCGAGCCTAAAAACTGGAGACGGGTATTTTTAACATGTATAGCAAATAGGGGCATCTCCAAAAGATAACCATATATTGGTCGAAGTGGCAAAGTTTGCCCAAATAGGAAAAAATGGGTAACAGAATAAAAGTAAAACATTATGTGATATAAGGTTCAGTTGATTTGATACTGAAGTCCCGTTAAGAGGTAACACCGACATTCGAATTTCAATGTTGAAGTTTTTAAAGTACTGTTTTGAATGTTCAGTATCTTTTAGCCAGCTGATCACTGTTTGAACCTAAATCATTGATATTTTCTAAATTTATTATTTCTTCTTACCCGCATTCGGTTAAAAGTTTTATTTGCTACTAATCTAACTGAACTCTCTGAATTCTTTCACTTTGTATTCTTAAACTTCAATTGTCTGCATCTAAATAATCGCAATATAAGCAAAAAAGGGTTCACAAGCACGGAAACCCATAGTCCTACGTTCCGTTTCCAGCTAAACATCGGTATTCCAGCTGAACATCGGTATTCCACCATAGCATATTTGGATACTACTTGTCGTGGCGAATTCTCCGCTCCGTTGTTGCACAGCGAAAATGTATATGGCCTTCATTTGGCTGACCGCAGACGATGGGTTAGCTTTAGTTTGCCTTTCATGACCGCAGCTAGCAGCGCCTTCGCGTAAGGATAATAAATTACGACATGATTTATTTATTCCACTTCTGGGAGGCATAATGATAAATTTCTTCGTTTGTTTTAATGGATGACTCTATCGTGTGTGAAGTCGACAGGCTGACTACGAATGCTGCCTAGTGGATGAGTCGGCGGCCGATCACAGTTTCGCATTTGTGTATTTCGGATGTGCTGACACAAGGAACACGAGTGTTCTTCCGAAGGGTGTTCGCAATCAAACTTGAGCTTATTAGCACCAGGATGAATATGGTGCGCTTAAATTTATCGTTTGTGGTTTCGATGAAAGCAGAAAATGAATACAGCTGGCGATGCTAATTCGAGACATGTTTCACATATTCGTTTCCGGTTTATGTGTTTGTGACACATGTAATGGTTCCAAATTTCGTTGAGCTTACCAATCTCACATCTCCTTCGGTTATCAAGGCACTATGGCTACTACATCTGGCATATTTTTCATGACTCTTCCAGCATGACCGGGGACGTAAGTCGGAGATTGATGAGAAAACTCGCGAGGAAATCCTGTCGCTTATTGCCCACCACGTGACGGCGGTAAACTACATCTATCGCAATACAAAATTTGACGGACGGATAGAGCACCGGAACATTCGTTTTGAGGTAAGCGCCCCTTATTGAAATACTTTGGATTAAATTGAGCTTCAGGTCTGCTTGTTGTTCCAGGTCCAAAGAATTAAAATTGACGATGACTCCGCCTGCAATGAAAACTACAACGGAGAATCGAATCCTTTCTGCATGGAGAACATTGACGTCTCGAACTTTCTGAATCTACACTCGCTTGGGAATCACGAGATTTTTTGTCTTGCCTATGTGTTCACCTACAGGTGAGTGTGAGGTGCTGTTTGTATCAAACATCAATACTAATACTGTTTTAAATTTGCTTCCCACAGAGATTTCACTGGCGGAACCCTCGGTCTTGCCTGGGTCGCTTCCGCTTCCGGTGCGTCCGGTGGCATTTGTGAAAAGTACAAAACCTACACCGAAACGGTTGCGGGATTGTACCAGAGCACCAAACGTTCCTTAAACACGGGTATCATCACATTCGTTAACTACAATAGCCGTGTTCCGCCAAAAGTTTCCCAGTTAACGCTGGCACATGAAATCGGGCACAATTTTGGGTCACCGGTGAGTTCAGTTATATTTTAATTCACACAAAAAGCTTACTTAAACACGATTCATTGCAGCATGACTACCCAGCTGAGTGTCGTCCTGGAGGTATCAATGGGAATTTCATCATGTTTGCCAGTGCCACCAGCGGAGACCGGCCGAATAATAGTAAATTTTCCACCTGTTCGGTTCGGAACATCTCCAATGTGCTAGATGCCATCGAGGACAGCAAAAAGCGAAACTGCTTCCAAGCATCGGAAGGCGCGTTCTGTGGCAACAAGATTGTTGAGATAGGCGAAGAATGCGATTGTGGCTTCAACGACGAGGAATGTTCGGACAAATGTTGCTATCCGCGTGTCATCGGCGAGGTGGATCTAGGACTGAATGCAACTGCCAAGGGTTGCACCAGAAAGGCACACACACAGTGCAGTCCATCGCAAGGTCCGTGTTGTGATAGCAACACGTGCAAATTCGTTTCCAGCTACGCCAATGTGACCTGTAAAGAGGAAACGGAATGTTCCTGGAGTTCGACCTGTAACGGGACGACCGCCGAATGTCCGGAACCGAAGCCGCGTGACGATAAGACCAAGTGCAATAACGGTAATGATTTGATTGGTGTACATATATAATGTATTGCATCGTCAGCTTCACCCCTTGAATTTCCCGACAGGTACCCAGCTGTGCATCAAGGGCGACTGTTCTGGGTCGATCTGTCTGCTGTGGAATATGTCCGAGTGCTTCCTAACGTCCCACATCATTCCTAACATCGACAAGCGTAAGCTGTGCGAGCTGGCATGCCAGAACGGGAACGATACCAATACGTGCCGGAGCACGAGTGAATTCGCTCACCTTTACGGTCTGCCAGACGGTGGTATTAGCTTGCGGCCAGGATCACCATGTGATAACTTCCAAGTGAGCTACTTTGTGTTTTAAGTTGAATTCATTACAACATAAGTAATAGTTGTTATTGTTTGAACGACCAAAAAGTAGAGTTTTATTGTAGACTTCTGATCTTACAGAATGTCCCAGTATTAATCGATATTCTCTTCTCCCTATTCACCTCGACCAGGGTTACTGTGATGTATTTTTAAAATGCCGTGCCATCGACGCCGAAGGACCGCTGGTGCGGCTTAAGAACATGCTATTCAATCCGAAAACACTGCAAACTGTCGCCCAGTGGGTGACGGAGAATTGGTACATGGTTTGTCTGATCAGCATTCTGTTCGTCATCTTCATGGGAATATTCATAAAGTGCTGTGCGGTTCATACACCCAGTTCGAATCCGAAGAAACCACCGGCTAGGCGGATCACCGATACCTTGCGCCGACCGATGAATACGTTGAGGCGAATGGTGAGTTTCAATGTTTTAGACAAACGAGTAGAGCTGTAATTAACCGTGTTTTTACAGCGTCACCACAATGGCCACGGGCCGAGAAGTGTTCCTGCGCCGCATAATGAACGTTCTCGTGGTGGTGGAGGTGGGAATGCTGCTGGTGGAGGTAGAAGCAGAGGAGGCGGAGGTGGTGACGGTCACGGCGAACGTCGTAGTGGGCAACCGTCGTCTTCCACTGGTGGCAGTCGACCATCCAATAGTTCCAGAGTGCCAGCGCATGGGTATGGTGAAGGCAGAGGCCAACAATACTATCCACCGAAAGGTGTGTTCTACCAAGAGTTATTATTGTTTTTTGAAGTTGTTTCCTATTTCTCTTCAATGAAATATCCCCCGTTTTTTCTTCTATTCGACATCCCTTCTCAATGCTCCCCTTCGCTATTTATAGTTGAAAACCCTGTCGCTTATTATGAAAATTAATATCTTTTGTTTACGATTATTTTTAGCCGCTCATAAAAAACGACACTCCAGTAAGCATAGAACCAAATCGTAGAGCGAAACGATTAGGCCAAATTTAGCAACAAACCACAAACTTTCCATACACAAACAAAACATACATCACTAGTTTATTTTTACGCTTCTGATAGAGTGTGTAGTCAACAAATTTACAATCTAGGATTATCGTGAAAAGCCAAATTGGTCTTCATCAAACTCTAAAAGACTCAAATTTTGTTTGTGGCTGTATGTTTTAAATCTGATCCGGAACAAAAGTAGTAAGCAATTTTTTATTTTGGTATGTTTTTTTCCACTCGCTAACCCCCAATCTGTACAAATATAGGATTAGTCTTACTAACATTTTATTTTTTAATTTGCACAAATTCTGTATTTTTATACAAATTCAGTAGATTTGTACTTTTTTACAATTCTGTAGCAGAGCTGTGTAAGTCTTCGTTTTTAGGTCCCTTATCCCACTCGTTTTGGAACATCTTCAAAATTTACGAACGAATGTTTTCGTTGACCTTAAGCAGTTCGTTCAATGTTATCATCATAAACGGAATCTCTTCTATAGATAGAACATATCTTTCAGTGTTATTTGATTTTTTGTTTGTTTTGTAATTAACTTTCATTAATTTTTTCGTTTATTTGAAAAAAAAAACGTCATCTATTCATTAGTTATGTAAGTTGACTGGGTTTATCCCATCACTTGGGTTCGCATGCACGTTACATATAAATTTATTGGAGCAATATTTTAAGAAGGTGTCAAACCTTCCACCAGTTCTGTCTAATGTCTATATGATCATGGAATAACTGGGTAGGTATAACACAAACTTTTACCGAAATCTGGTTCGTCGTCGCTTGAACAATGGATATTTGTAAGATTTATCAGATCCTACACCAATCCAATTTCGAAATGATCAGTACCTCCAGATCCGAGCACTAGTAGGATGAAGTGCAACGTATGGTTTAGATATGGTTAAAATAAATAATCGTAGTTTTTAAGAATAATTCCTTTGTACATAATTAGAGTCATCCTCGTACTTAATGTAATTATTCTCATTGTGAAACAACTTAAAATATTTAAAGTACATGTTCACAGTGCTTAAAATACTTTGTGTATTTCAAGTGCATTAATAATCTAAATACATAAGGTATCTAAAATCTTTCTTCAGTTAAATAACTGTAAGAATGTCGAGTACTTCTTAAACAATGACAGTACTAAATGTACTTAATGGTATTTAAAGTACCACTACTAATTAAATACAGCTTTTGGCACTGCATCGTCTTGAAGATTTAGTGCTTGGCAACGAGAATGAGTAGAAGTAGTGTTTGTAATCATTAGGTTTGTTCCAGGACACGGAAGTCACTCCGGAGTAAACAGGAGCAAAAAATATCTGATCCTTCTTACTCCGGTTTGCTACCAGAAGAAGAATTTCTCCGGAGTACTTCCAGTTTCTCCTGGTACTGGAACAAACCTATTCCTTGGTCCGCTGTTCATCGAAACACTTCCCTTTAACACTTCAACTAGTGTTGCGAAATCTAACCGTAGCTGTAAATAGCTTGGCAGATCAAAACAATCTTAAAATTTTTTTTCGAGATGATGTCTCAGACTGGCTCATTTTCAATAGTTGCCTTCTTGCACTAAATAAATTGTGTCCCGTAGGCTCGAATTTCCAGCAGGTATCATATCGTACAACTTTTTCACTTTGCACATGAGCTTCTTGTTTCGGACTGCGTCTTGGCTGCTTTTTCTTCTTATATTTCTTAAGATGCAAACGTTCTTTAGCACGATGAACATTAGCCTTTTTTGGCCATATCACGCATTGAAACCTCCTTCTTTTGCTCGAACGTCGTCAGTATACGTTGATCCAAACGAGGGTTAGCAAGAGTTTTTTCGATCTGTTTTCGGTTCATCTTCAAACGTGACATCCTGACCGAATCTCGGCTTTCTCGCTTACTGCTTCCTGCTTTTTGCCAACTTTTTCAGTGACATTCCGGGTTCTGCACACCATTTGTGTACAATATTTTAACGTTGTTCTGCTGACATTTCTTTAGACTGAGCAAACTAATTTATTTGTTTGTTTAGTGTTTATTTGACCAACTAGGAAACGAATCCACTTGGTCTTTAATGCGTGTGGGAAATACGCATGGTCTTATCTGAGTGAATGACTTTTGAATTATGTATGAGGGTGGAGAATTGACAATTCGCAAGATCAATTCAAATCCAATTACCAATTTGCGGCAATCATTTCAGCACGAGGAACAAATGTTTTATGGTCACATTTAATGTTTTACTTTTAGTCCATTAACTCATCAGTCAATTATACTGAGCTAAGAATAAGTAGGTACTATTTGGAAACGGGGGGTGTTTGATTCGTACATGATGTTAATATCGTTTAGGAACGCAGCATTTCTATTTTTTTCTGTTTCGCGTCTTCATTGTAATATCGCAACGTTTACTCGAACGAGGTAAAATATTTCAAGCTACGGGATCTCTTTATGCTTGTGATTATACCAATAAGGACCATTTATAAATTCTGCCACGCTATTAGGAGGAAGAGATATGACTAATTGTGATATAAATGGGAGGGGAGCACGTTATGTGCTTTGACGCAATCGGCGGTTTTACGCACGATTGCGCCATGTATATAGGAAATTCCATAGAACATGAACACTTTTGCAAGTAGCGGCATTAATGCGCTACTACAAAATGAAGGAAAAACTAAAATTATTTGATTAGTATTAGACCAAGGGGAAAAATAATTGGTAATATGATAGAGAGTTAGTTAGTATTAGGTAATCTTAATGTACCATAATACCACTTTTAAACTCATTGTTTACGGTCCATTTTACATTGTCGTCAACACTCCCGACAGCCGGCTGTCCGGAGTTCAAGTTGTTGCCGGTGAAACAATCTCGATAAACGATTACCCAGAGTTTAAACGCCTAGAACATTTACGTATCCTACAGTCAATAAACTATTCAAACATCTTATGCACGAAAATATTTTCTCAATCGCATCGCTTGCTTGAAGGGAATCCTGACTAACAACCCAACCAGTGTCACTGAGTCGGGGCCTTCCGTTAAGTCAGGAATCAGAATATATTGGCTCAAATGGCACGTTCCCCGTACATAGTCGGGGATTTGTGCCTTGCCGTGTGTTTTCATCATTTCCTGAGCGGAAGGAAAGGACAAGGACGTGTGAGGAAGTAGAATTGGAAGGGTGGGAAAAATAACAGCACAAAACAAAAATAAACAACAGGTAAGTTAAACTCACAAGTAGTTCAACTTGCCTGCGAATAAGCCTAAAGCTCTTTACCACATTGGATAAGAAACTTTAGTATGTCTCTGAGTTTCAGTCGACCAAACATGGTTTCGTCTATATAAGGACGGCTGAAGACTCGAAATCGCAATTGCGCTACCGCTGGACAGTTGCATATCAGATGATATGAGGTTCCGTAGTCAGATTCACAAAGATCACATGAAAAAGACTCAGCGCGCTGAATAGTTGCCATGTGATAATTGAGTTTGCAGTGGCCGGTTAAAGCCCTGGTCAGCATGCCGCAGTGGAGCTTCGAAAAATGTAAGAGATCTTTCGAAACCACTGGGCATGGTTGTTCTAGAAACGCCTTTGTTTGGCGACACGTTTGCAGATTTCTCCAATAATTGCGGTGCTCGGACGAAGCCCAGGACCGTATTTTTTCCCGTATCCAACTTGTCGGCATTGGCAGCGCGGGCTCAGGACCAACGAAGTCAATCGCTGAACCTGCCCTGGCCAATTCGTCAGCCCATTCATTTCCAGTAATACCGCAATGTCCGGGCACCCAGACAAGGTAGATAGTGTTGACAATGCTTAGTTCTTCGATTTGGGTTCGGCACGCGATCACTAGCTTGGACCGGGATTTGTCTGAGCTAAGGGCCTTGATTGCAGCCTGACTATCGGAGCAGAAGTTTATAACTCTGCCGGACAAACTCAGTTGAAGGGCCGATTGCACCCCGCACATAATCGCAAAGATTTCTGCTTGGAATACAGTACAGTATCTACCTAGTGAGTGAGATTGTTCCAATCTCATTTCACGACAGTAGACACCAGCACCGGCACGTCCCTCCATCAGAGAACCGTCAGTGTAACAGACTACTTGCGTTTGTTGTTGTCTTTCCATAAAGCCAGACAACCACTCCTCTCGAGAGGGAATCTTCACATGGAATGTCCTGTTAGGAAAACTACAAGTGAGTGTAATGTCGCTGGGAGCAAGAATATCTTCACCCCATGTAACCATTTGTGACCACAATCGTGTATGACTGGTAGCAATATCAACATGATTACTGTTCCAAAGCCCAGTAACCTGCAGTCTGTATGCACATGATAGTGCTTCTTGTTTTAAGTGTATGTGTAATGGTTTGATATTTAAAAGTGCCTCAAGAGCAGCAGTCGGAGTCGTGGTGAAAGCACCAGTCAACGCCATGAGCGCCATTCTTTGCAGATGGTTTAGCTTTGACTGGACTGTCACCACCTCTCCCCTCTGCCACCACACAAGGCATCCGTATGACAGTATTGGACGTACAATTGTCGTGTAAATCCAATAGATGTATTTAGGTTTGAGACCCCAGGTCTTTCCAAAAGTTCGTCTGCACTGCCCGAAAGCCATGCACGCTTTCTTGACTCTGAACTCAATGTGAGCAGACCAATTCAGTTTGGAATCCAATATGACTCCAACGTATTTGACTTGATCTGCACACAGTAGCTCAGAATCAAAGAACTGCAAGGGACGAACTCCGGTTGTTATTCGCTTCTTCGTGAAAAGAACCATTGAAGTTTTGCTTGGGTTAACTGATAGTTTAACCTGTCGACACCACTGTTCGACGGCTCTTAATGCCTGTTGCATTAAGTCAAAGATTGTTCCGATGCAAAATCCAGTAATTAGTATTTGGTAATCGTCAGCAAACCCGTAGGTTGGAAATCCAAGCTCATTGAGTTTCTTCAACAAGCCGTCAGCTACTAAGTTCCATAACAAAGGTGACAGAACGCCGCCCTGAGGACAACCACAAATACTCAACTTCCGTATCTCAGCCTGTCGCAGTGACGAGCAAAGTATGCGGTTACTAAGCATTGCGTTTATCCAACCTGAGATACATGCAGGTATCCCATGACCGCGCGTCGCTTCCAGAATAGACTGGAAGGACACATTGTCAAAAGCACCCTCAATATCTAGAAATACACCCAAGCTAGATTGCTTGAGCGAGAAGGCTTTCTCAATGTTGTAAACAACATCATGAAGCAGAGTGATCGTGGATTTCCCACACTGAAATGCATGTTGCATTTTGTGCAGTGGATATTCAACTAAACTAACGTTCCTGATGTGATGATCGATTATCCGTTCCAAAGCTTTCAGAAGAAAAGAACTTAAGCTGATAGGCCTAAAACTCTTGGCTTCTTCATAGCTTGAGCGCCCCCCTTTGGGAATAAATCTAACAGTTATTTCTCGCCATGCTTTCGGGATATACCCGGTAGCAAGACTGGAAAGCAAAATCTTTTTCAAGAACTGAGCGCAATATAGCACGTCTGGGCAGCAATAACTATTGTGATAACTGGCGATTAGTTTGGGGTAATTGACGAGTTATCTACTTTGGTTAATTGGTAACTGCGGACAATAGCACTAGTTGGCAGATCAGAAGGCACATTATCTCCGGAAGTCATGCTTACTATGGACTTCACAAAACATTGAGATACAGGAAGCCGCACCACCGCGTCAAGTACGTCGTGTACAAAGTACTCGAAGTATTCGAAAGGTAGGTGCTGAGAACGATCTTCGGCGGAGGAAATGAGAACGGCGTATGGAAAAGAAAGATGAATTACGAACTTACGAGACTTAGTAGGATGGGTACGATTGGCGGGGCATGTTGTAAGATGTCGTCCAAAAACCCCACCAAGGTAGATTTCTGCTCCAATCCAGCAGGTACCAGACAATAAGAAGCGCAGCGGTGGCTAGATCAAAAATTCTGAGGAGTACTGGTCGCCTGAGGAGGCACGCAGTCATGAATCTAGTTACATGAAGAGTAATTGTGGAACAAATTAAATCCTCAGGGATGTGATATAAGAAAAACAATTATATAAATTAAACATGGATAAAGATGTACACATGTAGACTTAGACATGCTCAACCAAAGTTGTTTGAGCCTTAAGGACTATCTATCTACACATATTGCTAGCACCCTGCAAGAAAGCCACATCGATATACGTTCATTTTTCATCGACGACATGCATTTTTGTTGGATATAGGGTTCAACAAATACCAAATTTCTCTAGAGAGAACAGACCAGCTTTAGTAAGTGGTGTGATCTACACAAAATGGTGTTCAATCTGTGTAAATGCTCAACTGTCACGTTCGCGTGTAATCTTCATCCGATTCAATTCAACAATTTGCTTGACTAAAGCATTTCATTCACGCCGAGAAACTCGGAGTCATCTTAGATATTCAAAGAATCATATACTTCATGCATCTACATGCATGAATCTTAAAACGTGGTATAAACTTCTGCAGAAATCGCTGGTCAACCTCACCGGCTGCTTTTTCCTAGTATCTGGCCATTGAAATAAAGCCAAATCTACTCTACTTTATTCTAGTTTTGATGGTACCCCAATGCATTTCTATTGAGCGGGATTCCGGGCAGCTTGGGGGTTTACACATTACTCTGGATGCAATTCCGCAAATCTGGCCATAAGTTGAAGGGGATCCAGTTGACCTAATGAGTGGATACACGCGTTTTTTCAGGGATTCGTTGCTATATAACTGTTCATTCATATTGTTGGTTGTTTAAAAAAATCGGATTCTTCTGGCTATAGTTGCAGATTCCCTGCCATAACATGATTTTTGCAAACAAGTTTACCTGTAATCTTATTGTATTTTGCTATAAAAAATGTATTCCATATGAATATCTTTGCGATCCCTGGAAGCATAAAACTTCTGCTCCGAAAGCTGGTTGAAAACCAATATATTCGTTTCATCGCCTATAAGGATGCATCCGTTGAATTTGATCAACTCCAGTTATACAGCTCTCGGGCCCGCGTTTTGGCCGAATTGTTTAGTATTGCGGTTTCGTTACTTAATAGTCCGAGACTTCAAGAAACCTTCCCGAATGCGTATATTTGAAACTGTACTGTCCACACCACAGAGTTTGTTGATCTCATCTATGTACGAAAGTCCTGGTTTTGCAACTCCGCAACGCAACTCATACCCGACCATGTCGGGTTTCCAAGAGAAAGATTTTAAACAAATTGTCAGAAAATTTCGATGGGCAGAGTTTTACTACCGGAACGTAGTTGACAGAATCGAAGCTGTCCAATACCAAGGCTAATCGACATTTTTCATAGCGAAACACGTTACAATTTGTAATTTTATTGCTTACGAAAATCTGTTAGTTTACACTGTACATCAGGTCCAGGAAGAAAAGTTTTGGTCAGAGTTAAGAGTTTACATTAGGAGTTATAACATTTTCAAATTGGCTTACACTAAAAGTATGTAATTCTCCTCAGTGCATTCTTGAAGGCGTATTTCCGGTTTTTCGGTTTGATTTCCATCGGCAATCCGTTCCAGCAGGATGCTCCGTACATCAACAGACTTTTTCCGTTGGAAGTTGTGTGTCTAACTGTTTAGGTACGCTAAAACCTCTCATGTGCTTCTTTTGTCCTCTTTGTAGGTATTGCAGAATGTATCCGGGAAGCATTTCGATGAAAGCCAGCTTTAAAAAGCAACAAATACGGAGATGAGCGTTCAACGACAGATCGTGCCCAAGATTTAAATTTTTTTTGTTACTGACGGCTTGTTGAAGAAACTCAATGAGCTTGGATTTCCAACCTACGGGTTTGCTGACGATTACCAAATACTAATTACTGGATTTTGCTTTAGAATAATCTTTGACTTAATGCAACAGGCATTAAGAGCTGTCGAACAGTGGTGTCGACAAGTTAAACTATTAGTTAACCCAAGCAAAACTTCAATGGTTCTTTTCACGAAGAAGCGAATAACAACCGGGGTTCGTCCCTTGCAGTTCTTTGATTCTGAGCTACTGTGTGCAGATCAAGTCAAATACGTTGGAGTCATATTGGATTCCAAACTGAATTGGTCTACTCACATTGAGTTCAGAGTCAAGAAAGCGTACATGGCCTTCGGGCAGTGCAGACGACCTTTTGGAAAGACCTGGGGTCTCAAACCTAAATACATCTATTGGATTTACACGACAGTTGTACGTCCAATACTGTCATACGGATGTCTTGTGTGGTGGCGGAGGGGAGAGGTGGTGACAGTCCAGTCAAAGCTAAACCATCTGCAAAGAATGGCGCTCAAGGCGTTGACTGGCGCTTTCACCACGACTGCGACTGCTGCTCTTAAGGCACTTCTGAATATCAAACCATTACGCATACACCTCAAACAAGAAGCACTATCATGTGCATACAGACTGCAGGTTACTGGGCTTTGGAACAGTAATCATGTTGATCTTGCTATCAGTCAAACACGACTGTGGTCGCAAATTGCTACATGGGGAGAAGAAATTTTTGCTCCCAAGCGATATTACACTCACATGTAGTTTTGCTTACAGGACATTCCATGTGAAGATTCCCTCTCGAGAGGAGTGGTTGTCTGGCTTTATGGAAAGACAACAACAAACGCAAGTGGTCTGTTACACTGACGGTTCTCTGATGGAGGGACGTGCTGGTGCTGGTGTCTACTGTCGTGAAATGAGATTGGAACAATCTCACTCACTAGGTAGATACTGTACTGTATTCCAAGCAGAAATCTTTGCGATTATGTGCGGGGTGCAATCGGCCCTTCAACTGAGTTTGTCCGGCAGAGTTATAAACTTCTGCTCCGATAGTCAGGCTGCAACCAAGGCCCTTAGCTCAGACAAATTCCGGTCCAAGCTAGTGATCGCGTGCCGAACCCAAATCGAAGAACTAAGCATTGTCAACACTATCGACCTTGTCTGGGTACCCGGACATTGCGGTATTACTGGAAATGAATGGGCTGACGAATTGACCAGGGCAGGTTCAGCGATTGACTTCGTTGGTCCTGAGCCCGCGCTGCCAATTTCGACAAGTTAGATAAGGGAAAAATACGGTCCTGGGCTTCGTCCGAGCACCGCAATTATTGGAGAAATCTACAAACGTGGCGCCAAACAAAGGCGTTTCTAGAACAACCATGTCCAGTGGTTTCGAAAAATCTCTTACATTTTTCGAAGCTCCACTGCGGCATGCTGACCAGGGCTTTAACCGGTCACTGCAAACTCAATTATCACATGGCAACTATTCAGCGCGCTGAGTCTTTTTCATGTGATCTTTGTGAATCCGACTACGGAACCTCATATCATCTGATATGCAACTGTCCAGCGGTAGTGCAATTGCGATTTCGAGTCTTCGGCCGTCCTTATATAGACGAAACCATGTTTGGACGACTGAAACTCAGAGACATACTAAAGTTTCTAATCCAATGTGGTAAAGAGCTTTAGGCTCATTCGCAGGCAAGTTGAACTACTTGTGAGTTTAACTTACCTGTTGTTTGTTTTTCTTTTGTGCTGTTATTTTTCCCACCCTTCTAATTCTACTTCCCCACACCTCTTTGTCCTTTCCTTCCGCTCCGGAAATGATGATAACACACGGCAAGGCACAAATCCCCGACTACATACGGGGAACGTGCCATTTGAGCCAATATATTCTGATTCCTGATTACTCCATACAAATCGCCTGGAAAAGATGGAATATTTTCCCTGTTACCGTCAAGTCACTAATCACCGTGCGTTTAAGCGGATTCGGCATGACTTCAAGGGTTGTTTTTTTTTTATCAAAATGATAACAGCTCTTATAGTCAATATCTTCATAATACTTCACAATTTAGAAATGATATTAAATTTTTAGCAACAAACATTTGTTTGGAACATGTCATAGTCACCAGTCACTGTTATATGTCACTATTACCTGTGCATGAAAGGGTCCGTTCACCGTGTATTTAAAATTTTGATTCAAGTTTATTTAGAATGTTTATTTTTATTTAGAATGTTTCAATAAAACGATAAAATAAGAGGATTTGTGGTTTCAGAGAACCAGTTCCGTCGATTTCGTGGTTTTGAAACTGCACGGTGAATGGAGCATGCACGGCGACTGGGGACTTGACGACAAAAGGAATTTGATATTCTCAAACATGTCTTGAAAAACATGATACTTTCCAGTATTTCCAGACGGCACCGGGTATATCCAGAAAGCATGGCGAGAAATAACTGTTAGATATATTCCCAAAAGGGGACGCTCCAATTATGAAGAAGCTAAAAGTTTTAGGCCCATCAGTTTAAGTTCTTTTTGCCTTTCTCATATAAAGAAAGGCTATGCAATCACTGTAAAAATCGACTTTTTAACCGAGGCCCAGAAGGCCGAGTGTCATATACCACTCGACTCATCGAGTTCGAGTTCATCGAGATCGGCAAATGTCTGTGTATATGTGTGTGTGTCATTTAACCTCACATAATTTTCTCAGAGATGGCTGAACCTGAAAGGTATAACGCTCCTATAAGCTGTTATTGAATTTTTAGTTGATCCGACTTCCGGTTCCGGAGTTACGGGTTGAAGAATGCGGTCACACAGCAAATTCCCATATAAACTGGTACCACCATGATGTCCAAATAATGTAATGCATATTAAAAAGGGTGTAACATAACTTTAATTTGCAGGTCTAGAGCACTAATGATCATTCAAAGTAGCTTTGACCACATTGGCCACCTATGACGGTTCATGATTCAATCGGGGAACTCGCCAAGTTCCTAAGCTAATATCACACCTATTTCCAAGCGAATTTTTGACCGATTTTTACAGACTTGATTTCAAATGAAAGATTTACATCAACCCATTGACTACTGATAAATTTCATTCGGTTCTGGATTCTGGTTCCGGAGTTACAGGTTGGTTAGTAAGGTCACACTGTAATTTCCCATATAAACCGTTGCAATCGCAATACCCCAGAGGCTAAAAACTATTGAAATGGTCACCAAAATACTTCGATTCGCAGATCTAGATCACTAATTACCAATGAAACATTCTTTGAATATATTGTCCACTACCAACGACTCCGGAAGTCCCGGATTCCGGGCATATTCGACAATTGGTTCTTCGGTGATGACTAAACCGATTTTCACAAATCAAGTCTCAAATGGAAGGCATAGTATGCAGTTGAATATTGCATCGCCTTCCTCCTCTTACCCTTACACCTCTCTACTTCATCATCTCCCCCTTCTCCGTGAACCACCCTCGCACCTGCATTTTCTTCATGCATATCGCATACCGAACGAAAATGAAGTATTTCTGACGCATCCTCCGCTCTCATTCTGCTAACCCTTCCCCACTCCCTTTCCAAAGCCATTTACCAAGCATTTCAAATTATGATCACATAAAGATAACGTTAAACTCATGCTGATTAAGCTAATTAGGGTAATGAGCCTATTTTCGCCATATTTCTATTATCACCCTACCCATTTGAAGCCGTTGGTTAGAGCAGCGTCTGCCATCTTTGTTCAACTCATTAAGCCAAGTTGTAGGGCAATCAAGGGGCATTCGAGTCGAGTTTTCGGTGCGTCCAAACACGAACATTTCACCGTTTTCAGGGCATTTGTGTTATTATCTTGGTTCTTAAATACGAAGCAAAGCTGTTGATGCCAATTTGTACGCAATCCATTGTTTGTAGGCGACGTAATTAATGAATTAGTGAGGCACCCTCCCAAATAGAATAAAATAGGCAATTTACTCTAAATATTACACTTTTTGTTTAAAGTGAGTCGGCGTCGACTTTCGTGGTAGTCGTGACATACATGCTAAGTATAATAAGAATTTAATGGACATTTTCACAATTATATTGAATGTAACCAGCTATTGAACCATAGTTCAGGTAAATGAGAAAGGCACAATTGTACCACTAGGTGGATTAAAACAGGTTTTTTTTTCTAAAAGCTTTGGAACGGATAATCGCTCATCACATCAGGAACGTTAGTTTAGTTGAATATTCACTACACAAAATGCAACATTCATATCAGTGTGCGAAATCCACGATCACTCTGGTTCACGATGTTGTTTGCAATATCGAAAAGGCCTTCTCGCTCAAGCAATCTAGCTTGGGTAAAATTCCTAGGTATTGAAGGTGCTTTTGAAAATGCGTCCTTCAAGTCTATTCTGGAAATTATGTGCGGTCATGGGGTATCTGCATGTATCTCGGGTTGAATAAACGCAATACTTAGTAACCGCATTCTTTGCTCGTCACCGAAACAGGCAGATATAAGGAAATTAAGTATTTGCGGCAGCCCTCCGTAAGTAACGGTGCTTTATTGTTCACACTGGCTTGGTACGAATTTTATTATTCGATTGCTTTGATTGTTTAAAATACTGGCACGGTACATATAGACAGCAGACTTTAGGTAGAAACGTTCGTTTGATTCACTGCACTGTTAACAAGCAGAACGACTGAATAGGTACTGGTATCGACCCTGTAGTAATTCCATGATCCACAGCTCGAGAGAGCACTCAATGAAATTTTTCCACGATAGTTGATATTTTTCTTTTTATGGAATGGATTTCCAGTAAGACGAAAAAGGCCACTAGCAAGAGAACTCAAGCAGAAGCAGAAGCACCAAAACGCCGATGTGTCTTTTCAGAGGTACCAAAGGGAATTCTTCGTGTCCCGGATTGACAGGCGATTCAAGCCGAGAAGAAGCGCTGGTAACCATTGTTTCATCGATATTTACGAGGCACTCTTGAGAAATTAAAAAAAATCATCTGAAGGTACAATGGGGAGAATCGACTGTATTAAGTTTTGCTGTATCGATTTTTTTGGCTATTTTTGGCAAATTTGAGACTAAGAGAAACGAAAGCAATGAAATTGAAAGACGGATAGGTATTCTAGTGTGAATCAGTTATAAACTTAGAACGGAAAACTAGGACTAGGCAGGCTCATATGGACATGATCGAAAGGAAATGTGAAGAATTCTTTGCCTTCTGGTAAGTAGGAGTTGGGCGTTGTACCCAAGTCTACCGCATGGTCTATGGTAGAACATAACTCATCATCATGTTTTACCGTCGACGCCGGCTCTACACTCTTCTTCGCCGATGTTGCTTACAGTGGTTTTTGGGGTGCTGGATGTTGCTTTGGCAGTTGTCAATATGGACTGAACAGCTGCACAGTGCACAGTGGCTCAAAACAGCGTTTTGAGGTACTTAATTCACTAGAGTCAAAACTGTCCATATTAGCGATTTCACATATTCTACAATGTTCGTGTGTGTAAAAAGCGCCATCTTTTGGTAGCAATATTTTTTTAAAAAATTGATCATAGTAGGCTACAGAAAATTTAACTTTTGAACCGAAAGAGATAGCGCTTGGCTGTCTTCGACAAAATTGTAGAGGAGAGTATTTTTATAAATTTTACAGAAGACATGTCTCTGTTACTCATAGTAATTGAGTTATGAGAAGTTCTCTATGGTTAACTCCTTCATTTCCTGTTTTTACTCATAACTTTTTTATTTCTGATTTTTCGCATTAATAATGTTCTAAGGTATTTCTTATCATCATAAACCACATAACTTTTCCGAAGAGACCAGATAGCTGTGAATGCTGTGTAAAGACTTAGAGCTGATTTTGATTAAATTTTGGCCTGTTTTTGAACCCGTGTGACCTCACTATCGGCAAAAATTGTAATTATACTATCAATTATTCTAATAGGACTAGGCTTCACCTACAAAACGAAGGTAAAATTGTTTGTCCATAAGCACCCGTTCAAAAGTTATACACTTTTGAAAACTTTATGTCTGGCCCTCCTGAAGTCGCGTGAATGACTCACTGAACGAGTAGGCGCTGGTGTTCAAAGACGCTTTCGCTTGATTTCCTGAGTAACGCGCACTCTGTGTACTAGTGCGTCTACCGGAAGGTTAACACTGATATTGAATGATTTTCTAATGGGTGATATACAATTTCATCTCGGTCCGGTTTATACCTTATGAATTTTAGTTTCAGGATATGGATAAAGAAGTAAAAGATACACATTTTCCATATAATTGCTGTATTAACCGGCTGGATATTTTCAAATATTTCAGACTGTGGTGAAGGCAGCAATTTTATGCATCATCTTTTTTGCCCAGAAGCTAACATTCCTACGATAATCTGGACCGAGATGAAATTGTATATCACCCATTAGAAAATCATTCAATATCAGTGTTAACCTTCCGGTAGACGCACTAGTACACAGAGTGCGCGTTACTCAGGAAATCAAGCGAAAGCGTCTTTGAACACCAGCGCCTACTCGTTCAGTGAGTCATTCACGCGACTTCAGGAGGGCCAACCATAAAGTTTTCAAAAGTGTATAACTTTTGAACGGGTGCTTCAGGAGGGCCATACATAAAGTTTTCAAAAGTGTATAACTTTTGAACGGGTGCTTATGGACAAACAATTTTACCTTCGTTTTGTAGGTGAAACCTAGTCCTATTAGAATAATTGATAGTATAATTACAATTTTTGCCGATAGTGAGGTCACACGGGTTCAAAAACAGGCCAAAATTAAATCAGAATCAGCTATAAGTCTTTACACAGCATTCACAGCTATCTGGTCTCTTCGGAAAAGTTATGTGGTTTATAATGATAAAAAATACCTTAGAACATTGTTTATGCGAAAAATCAGAAATAAAAAAGTTATGAGTAAAAACAGGAAATGAAGGAGTTCACCATAGAGAACTTCTCAAAACTCGATTACTATGAGTGACAGAGACAACATGTCTTCTGTAAAATTTATAAAAATACTCTTCTCTACAATTTTGTCGAAGACAGCCAAGCGCTATCTCTTTCGGTTCAAAAGTTAAATTTTCTGTAGCCTACTATGATCAATTTTTTTAAAAAATAATGCTACCAAAAGATGGCGCTTTTTACACACACAAATATTGTAGAATATGTGAAATTGCTAATATGGACAGTTTTGACTCTAGTGAATTAAGTACCTCAAAACGCTGTTTTGAGCCACTGTGCAGTGGCGGATTTCCCTAAAAACCTGGCCAAAAGCCGAAAATGGTTTTGATTGACCTGCAAAGGTGCATACCACGGTTTTTTGGGGCGCACATTACGATTTTAAATTCAGATTTTCAAAATTCAAAATGGCGGATGCAAAATGGCCTACATTTTAATATAAATATAAGTAAATTTTCATGAATGAAGATTTAAAGGCTCCAGTGTATGCCAATAACGTGAGCTAAATGATAGAATTTGTTGATTTGCACGCATTAAGATGTTTGGGTCTAGATGTCTAGATAATGAGCTATTATGAGAATTGATGTTATTACTCATTTCAAACTAAGTATTTTGAAATATTATGCAAGGTAGTTACAAAACTTTTAAACTCTCTGTACGATTATTGTTCAATTGCTGTCCGATGCACATATTTCTCAAAGAACGAAAAATAGTATTTTTCTAGATTACAGAAAATAAGCCGATTCTGCGACGAAATGCATGTAGTGAAAATTGACAACAAGTTTGCATGCAAATTGCAGTAACTAAAAAATTAATATGACAAAAATACGAAAACAAGTCAAATTCACTAAGATTCATAAATTTATTTAAATTAAATTTGACCGATGATTTGTCCAAAGTCCATTATTACGATGAAATGTCCATTTAAATTCATGCGTTATACTTGGTCAGAACATGCTGGTACTGCTTCCTGGTATAGTTTTGAGCAACCACGTTTTGTTGTCATGCTTGCTGACATGCTACGACTATCAACCTTCTCACAAACAATTTCGCCAAGCTGGAGTGTACGCCAAAGTGAGATTTTTGGCCAAATCACGGCCGGAGATTCCAGTATTCTTTTGCACTACTCTACTCTTTTCGTTTGTAGTATCCAGTCATTTATTCCACCTCTAGATTTGTTTTGCTTTGCATGATCAAAGGTCATAGTTCCTTTAATCATGACATTCATCATTGATTTTGATAGTAACGTTTAATCATTGTATTCATAATCGATTTTTGATATTTGGAACCTTTGGCGATTACTTCTGTTGAGCTCGTTGGATTTCAATGTGAACGACCAAAATTATTTACGTCTTTTGCGTTACACTTTGGCTAACTTTTGAACATGTTTATGAATCTCGATAAAATTTTCACCACTAAATACACAATTCTTCCTGATCAAAGTGCAGTATTGTGCGACTCGCTATGACAACCGGAGGTGCAGCAGTAATTAAAAGTACGAGTCGAAATTTTAAACTAGAAATCTTATAATCCATCTCCGTCTCCACTTAATCAAAGATTACTCATAAATGGGCAAATTCGGGCAAGAATTCTATTATGTTCCAAATGGAGAATCGTTCAAGGAACACAAATTACCTTGAAACATAGTGGACATACGCGGACAAAAAAAGTATTTCAATTATTTAGCAAAAATGTCTGTTGGAACCAGCCCCATGAAAACTGTTTGTTGCTTGAAGCTACCACCAAATGCCAGTAGCGCTAGCTACGTTCCAAATATTTAAGGTCTGTTCACATGAACTGTACAACTCTGTTTGAAGGTGGGATTCAGAATAAATGAATATTAACAATAGGTATATGAGAAAGCACGCCTTTTCTTGCATTGCTTCTTCTCTATAAAATCCGTACGTTTTTATCGCCTGAATACCGGTTAAGCACATCAAAATGAAGTTTGTTTGCATGCGACAAGTTTCCGGTCGTGTTAACAACATTGGCTCGTAGCAATGTGAACGTTGCTTAAAGCGCATTCGCTGTCATTTTTGGCAACTATCCGAGCCAGGAAGCCAGCTTATGTTGGCTTCACTCATTTTTCAAAGAAACGTCAAAACATTCACCCTCTTGGTTGGAACCGTCTGCTTCAAAAGCGTGAAAGTTATTGACATTTTTTATAAACAAGAAAAATAATATATTTTGACATCAATACATATAAATAAAGTACATACCGTCAGCATTACTTTCCATTATTACACATTTGAAACCGGCACTTTTATCAAAATTTAGCTACATTTGAATAGTACTGATATTTCGGGCGCTCGATGAAAAATATGAGCAAAACGCGATGTCTAAATTGTTTGGATGTGTCAACACCTCAAATATGGAAATTTTGGAGTGTTTCACTTAAAATAGCATGCTGCAGCACAATCTTAAGGACAATGTATGTACTAGAACCCAAAGTACTACCATACAATTTTCGACTTTTGGCCAGGTTTTTAGGCAAATCCGCCACTGTGAGCTGCCACAAATTTTGCAACCGTTTGTGGTTCAGGTATTGATATTGAAGACTCTTTTTTTGAGTTGGTTTTCCGTGGATTCATTGGCAATCGGTAGAGATGCATTCTCCTCCATATCTTCCGCGCAAGGTTGTCCGTAGTGCGCTGTCCTATTACAATACTTTGCCCCTCACCGTTAGGTATACCCGGAAAGAAATTTCTCCACGTATCACGTGTAACGGATTCTACTTCTCCGTATTGCGATATGTATTTTGCGATTATTTCGGGAGGGGTACGTGGTGATAGGTCATGTAGCTTTACATGTACGTAGTCTTTTTCTATATACACGGGAATCTTAATTCCAACTTTATCACTTTCAGCCCCGTGCTTCAAGTTGCAAAATGAAACGTTCGGCTTGGGCTAACTTGTTGAATGATATGAGTACTACATTGTGAAGATGATGATATTATAGATACATAACCTCCTTGAGCTTAAGCTGCATCTTCACCTTCAGCAGCTATTCCACTTCACGAAAACTCAATCTTATTGAGCAGAATTTGAAGTCTACGACCGCTGTTTTGGGTCGGAGCAGAGATTTTTCGTCAACTTTACTCATGATGGCAAGAATAAATTAAAAGTTTCCTTTGTTCTCGAGACAATGCACACTAGATCGAGAGGTTGCTAGTTATTGTTTACTTGGTTCGATTGTACGTCTGACTTGGGCAGAAGTAGAAAGTAAACTTGCCTAAATACATCTATTGGATTTACACTACAATTTTACGTCCAATACTGTCATATGGACGCCTTGTGTGGTGGCAGAGGGAGAGAGGTGATGGCGGACCAGTCAAAGCTAAGCCAGCTGCAAATAATGGCGTTGGCTGGTGCTTTCACCACTCCTCCGACTGCTGCCTTTGAGGCCGTTCTGAACATCAAACCATTACACATACACCTCAAACGAGAAGCACTATCATGTGCATACAGACTGCATCAGGTTACTGGTGTTTGGAACAGTAATCATGTTGATCTTGCTACCAGTCAAACACGACTGTGGTCACATTTATTGTTACATTGTGGTTTATTGTTCAATCACTTATCTTAAATCGTTAAAATACTAACATGGCGGTAAACGCTTCATGCACCAATTTTTTGCTTTCGTTTTTTTTAATTAACCAATAAACTAACGAACCTTCCGAACGCATCTTCACCCTCATTTTCTAACCATTTCAATTTGAACCATTTTGCAGCAACTGCGCCACTGATACAGAATTATAGCAGGATGAGCAATGCCGAGCTGTACGCCGAAGCCTATCCGGACCGGAGCACGTACGGCGAGCTGCCCCGGCGTCACTATACCAACAATAAGGTCTGACAAGATGGCCACCGCCAGCACCAGTCCAGTAGCAGCAGCAGCAGCAGCCATCAACAACCAGACGGCGTGTCGGTCACTGCTGGTAGTATCAGCAGCAACAGTGCATTCTTCGAGAATGTCGAGCGGAAAATCCACTACAACTACAATAACAATATTTATAAGATATTTTTATTTTTCTAATAAGGAGAACAAAAAAAGAACAAACGACGTGAACAAAAATATTGATTGAAAGCGAAACAGAAGCAGAAGATTCAAGCATGTACATCACTCAAATAGGAAACCGAGAATCAAATAGACGTTTTTTCTCACTATTTAGAAAGAATTAAGTAACTATTAAAATACCGTGAGATCTTCTCAAGTATTTGATCAAAGAAGGAAATGGTTCGTTTTCTTATTGGAACTTTGGAAGCATGAAACACTTTCTGAGCAGGCTAACATTTTTTGCATTTGCCTGCTTGAAAGCATACATCGGAAAGCCTATGAGTGAAGATAGGAAAATAGAAACGTATCAGAAAACAAAACGGATGCAGATAGAACCGTTGTTTAAAAAGGTAGCGCCCTCAGTCTGAGCATAAGCAAAAACAAAACACGAGAAAAGCATAAAAAAGAAGAGATTACTCTCCTCCGGGTCCAGAAAAAAAGCGTTAAACAAGTAACTATTGTAACAAAGAAAAGTATAACAAAATATTGTAGTATAACTGCAAAAGGTATAAAGTTTTTACTTTCCTTCTGTTATGAATGTGAGTGTGGAACTGAACAGTAGTACTAGTTTAGGCAAATGTTGGAAAATGGGAAATGATTTCATCCTCTGGTAGGTATCAACGCAGAACTTTCCTCCATATGTATGTTTTTGGTCGATTGTTTTTCTCGTATTAACTCTTACATTAGGTGCGTCAAAATAGACACAGATGAATTAGTTAGTTAGCCCTGCTACAAATCAGACGGAAACGAATAGATCGAATGCGTTGGATAAAACCTACACAACTGAGAGGGAACGAGGATGACGAAAAAGTGCTATATGTGATATATATTTTTCTAAACAAAACAAAACACTGAATGGAAAATGGTTATTTTTTCAAGCAATTTGAACGCGACAATTGTTAAGACGAAACAGTCAAAGTATTATACGGATTTGGTTTTGATGGTCTTATTGATGCTACACTACTATTACTATTACTACGATAAATAGGTGATGAAAGGAACCATTCCTGCATTTCTGCGTTAAATTTTCCGTCAAACTGCCTACCACTACGATATTGGTGACTTTAGTTAATGGAACAAATTCTCCCCACTGCTGCTACAGAATAGTCATTAGCTTGAACTAGCAAAGCCAAATGCTCAAATTCCTCTTTGTTTTTTCAATCTCAGTGATCACCCGATCGTTAATGAGTGTAACCTGGAATATGTTAACATTTTAGTATCTCCTCTTTATTTTGGGTGGCAAAAGGCGTTCAGTGAAAGCCAATTTTCCACTAAAGAAAAAACACTATTGTTAAGGTTGTTTTGATTAGTCTAGGTCGAAATGTGTAGTTTTGTTTAGTTGAACATTGATCCACCTTCGACTGTTCTTGTGTTCGATTAGGACCAGTATAAACTGATTTAGTTAGTTAGAAAATATGTCAATCTCATTTAAAACCGGATTTTTCCCGTTGCAACCTTTTTCCTAGATACTAGGTTGCTGTACGATCACTTTTTGTGCTGTCATATTGTACCAGTTAAGAGCAAACGAAATTATTCCATTATTAGTGACACCCACCGACGGGTGAGGGGTCGAAGTTGAAAACGGCATTTAGAAATCATTAAACTCGAACAAAGCTTAAGGAAAGGGAAACAGCAGTCAAAACTGATAAAGAAGATAATAATCGGAAACTGAAGTGAAATGAGTATTGTTGTAAGTAGACGAGATCGACACACGCGACACATGCATGCACAGAGTGAAGAACATTATAGAAAGTGCAGAAAAAAGTAAACAACGCGAAACGGAGAAGAAAACCAATATATATATAAAGATCTATTTTTTAATTTTTATTATATACATTCATATTAGACATATTGTAAATTTAGAAGTGATCAAGTCTCCTACCAGTAAAAAGAAAACAAGACAAAACAAAAGAAAAAATACAAAAGCGTAAGCGTTAAAGCGATTACAAACTACAACTCTTTGCAAACGGGATTTATCCAAGGTGTGAGTCGCGCCTGCTTGTGCGGTCGGCGAGAACGTGCGAAACCAGAATGAACCGTGTGTGCGCGTGAGAGATAGAGAGAGAGCAGGTTAGCAACCCGTAGACACAACTAGTACTGGATCGTTTATTGTGTAACACTTGTAAATGTTTGTAAATAGGACATATATCTGCTGCAGGGCAAATGAAGGCGCTGAATAAAGGTGGATAAGAAGAGATCTAAATAAAAGAACAGAAAACTGAAAATGTGATGGGATTTGTTAATTTAATTAGACGAGAAGAAACAGGACAAAAGAAATTCACTCAGCTTAAGCGGTATGCTGACTGTTATAGGATATATTTTACTGACAAAAAGCGCTGGAGCAAAACCTAGGGAAGAAAGTTTATTGTTGTGTAATGGTGTTTCAGTATTATAATTTCGAACTGTTGGCTAGATCAATCTGAGTTGATTGATTACGTTCGGTGGAAGAAAATTCTATTTTATCGAACATTACAACAGGAATTTAATTTCAATCAATATTTGTGCCACACTCGCTGTGGAGGATAATATAAGCCGAACGACCACTGCTCTCTTCTACACCTAACCGCCAAGGAGAGTGGTGCAGGCAGAACAGCGGTATCACCTAGGAACGAGAGACAAAACATCACTTAATCTGAGGTAATCTTTAAGAAGACACTCGAAAATCCTCAAAATTTCTCGCGATAAGCAAAATGATAAATGCCCTACGGCCTCTGCAACGCACCTTCCAAAAATTTATAAACAAATCGTTCGCCCACCTTGATTACGTCACTGTTTTTATCGATGATATCTGTATTACATCCTCAAATGAGGCAGAACATATAGAACATGTGCGGATCGTGCTAGACCGTCTGAAGGAAAATAGCTTAACCATAAACGTCGATAAATGCAAATTTTCTCTCCTCAGGTTGAGTTCCTAGTCTACTTGGTATGCAACGAAGGAGTATGAACACTCCTTACTCGAGTTAAAATGGTTTTGGACTATTCAACTCCAAAAACAATAAAGGAATTGCGGCGTTTCTCACGCTGCTGAATGTATACAATCGAAAGAATGATTCTAGAAAAATCTCGTGGGATGAAAAGATTTCACGTTGTTTTGAAGCATGCCAAAACTCGCCGGCAGACGCAACGTTGCTGCAATATCCAAACGCATCAAAACGCCTCGGTCTCATAGTTGATGCATCGAACTGTGCCGCGGGAGCAGTACTGCATCAACTTGAAAAGGGGGTCCGGAAACCGCAAGGATTTTTTTTTTTCTGGAAAGTTCCCCGAGTCAGCAGAAATACACTACTTTTGGCCGAGAACTAACGGCAACGAAACTCGTAGAGAAATACTTTAGACATTTGATGTGAAACACTTTAAACATTTGACATTTGATAGGGACGACAATTTACGATTTTTACTGACCATTTCCCGCACTGACTACCTATGACGCTATGACTACCGATCCAAGCAGCCGCCTCCCACACGAAGAAAGGCTTTTACAATACCTGTCAGAGTTTACAACGGACATACGCCACATCAGCGGTAGAGATAACATTGTCGCGGACGCAATGTCAAGCGTGAATGAAATTGTCTCTAAAATTGATTTCAACATTATTGCGAAAGATCAAATAACTGACCGCCAACTACTCGATTTAATAAATTCTAAAAAAATGTCGCCTAATCTTCAACTGTATCGTTTTCCGTTCTTCGCCGATATATTGCAATGTTTCCATAAATAATTGCTTCCGATCTTACATTCCAGAAAAACATCGAGTGGCGGTAATGAGACAGATACATGGATTGGCACAGAATCAGAGTCACAAGAAAACCCATCACCTCATCAACTCATTTGAACATCGATAAACAAGGACATCACGAAGTTTGTCAGAGAGCGTCAGGAAGGCCAAAAGTCTAAAATTTCTTAACACACCGTTGCACCGAACTCGAAATTCGACACGCCAAAAGCGGCCCTTACACGTTCAATATTTTTGTCAATACTTGAGAGTATTGACATAAGTATTGTACGTGTAATGGAAAAAATGTATTGACGATGTGGATTTCAAACGGGACTGAAATATTGTAACAATATCGTCAATACTGGTATTGACGAAAATATTGAACGTGTAAGGGCCGCTAAAGGCTCGCTTTCGTTTCATGTCGATTTGTTTGGGTCACAGTTGCCATTCAAAGGATATCGTTATCTGCTCACAATTTTCGACCGATTTTCACGTTGGCCAGAGGCGGTACCGCTTCAGGACATTACGGCACTGATACTGCTTGGTTTAAAATCCGTCTTTCGAGAAGATTTTTGATGTTTTGCAGCTGAGCTCGTTAGATAATAACTAAGAACCCCCGGAAAATTCTTCGATTCACCGGCACAAAATGTGGTTCGTATGGAATTTGCAGAAGTCATGACATTAAACGGTTTTCGGATTTGAAAGCACCAAAGAACGTTCGTCATTCCAAGGAACCAAAGTTTATAAATCCGAGGCTAAAGGATTGTAACCATGTGTTCCTACGAATTGATGCAGTTAGACGACCACTCCAACAACCGTACGAAGGGCCTTATGAAGTAGTAAACCGAGACGACAAATGTTTTGAAATCATTACATCCGGAAAGAACCAAATAGTTTCAGTCGACCACAACAGTAGAACTTCACAAGAGTAGAGTACCGCCCTGTATAGAAAAGTAAACAATCAATCAACAACGAAGCGTAACCGTGAAAGCATGCTCGAGGAATAAAAGATATTTCGCGAAGTTATCGCTGCAGTTTTAATCGATTTGCCGTTTTTCCCACGCAATACTATTGATACGTTCCGCCAACTGGAACCAAAACCAAATGGCTTGAATAAAAGTGCTAGTCAAAGAACTGAGATTAACGGATCGAGAGGATTTCAGAGATTGATTATGGTTGCTCACATGAAACATGAGCTGATAGACTGTATTTTCCAGCAGCACGGCTTCAGTTGTGCTGGAATCTCAGAAAAAGCTATTGGCAAGTATAATTAAACTATGCTATATGGACGTTCCAGTAAAGAAGCTACGATCACTCCCCCTAGCTTACAGGACTGCTGCAAGCAGCAACAGCAAATAATCAGTAGCAACACATAGCTAGTTTTACGAAAAAAATAGAAGTAAAAATTAACTATTTGGAGCGTCTTTTAATGCCATTTCCAACTTTAGGAGATTCAAAAAGTTCTAATAGGATTAATTTAATTTATTTGATCGAGATCCGAAATAGGTACTTTCTAGACTCATGTTCATCGCCTTGGAAAGAACAGTCTGCCAAGCAAAATAGAATTGAACACAAGCCCTTTCTACACTTTTTAAATATATTGCGAAAAAAATATAATTAACAGCTTTATCTGAAGAAATCATTGCTAATTCTGAAGAACTGGAGATCGCGCCTGAAAACTGCAATTTCTGGGTTAAGCCCGGAGAAGTGATAGCTCTAGAACCCAACCGAAATCTTAGTTCATTGGAGCATATCCTAACAAACGGTTTGACAGCAGTTAGGTCCGAAACTGACTCAGTTTCAGCCCAGAGAAAAAGGACATTAGAAGTTAGAAAATCTGTATGATTGTTTTATGTTGATGAATGAATGGGAATGAGTTCATTGTAAAGTTGAGGATTCATTTGCCGTTTTGCATTGGAAAACACTGGAGCAGTGGATCGCACTGGTGTTGAACTTTATAGCAGAATTGAGAATGCATCATGGCCTCGAAAATGCAACACCAGTGCAATCCACTGCACCAGCATTTTTTGTCAACAAAATATGACAATTATTGATTAAAATGCATTTATTCCAATTATGTACGTTGAGGTACCTATAAAGAGCAAATAAATCAGATCGATACATTTTGTTACGTCCATTTCGTTTTGTATTACTATTTCTCGTGCTCAGATATAAGGGGATGTAGCTCAGATGGTAGAGCGCTCGCTTAGCATGTGAGAGGTACGGGGATCGATGCCCCGCATCTCCAAAAATATTTTTTTTACTTCGCTTACCTTTTGTATTTGCAATATGTAGTTCAATGTTTCTTACGCAGTTCACAGTGGAACCACTCCTTACAAAAGCTGGACAAAACCTCAAAAGTAGTTCAAAATGACTGGAAATATTTTTGGTGCACTAAACTAAAATTAGACAATCTAGGGTGGTCCCAAGGGTTTCCTTAATTCAGAAAACATGAATTTTTCAAACAAATTTTTCAATATGTTCATGAAACATAGTGGAATTAAATGGAAGAAAACCTTTGTGATACTACGTACATTACACTAAGACCTCCGTTCGCGTATGAATTTTTCAACGCAGATATATTTTATGTGACCAGTTTGATTACTTTACGTGAAACAGTTTGATTACTTTACGTAGTCCTTAGTTACGATTTAGTGAGGGTGGTTCCGTTGTATTCTGTTTGTATGATGCATACGGTAGCTAAGTCGCTCAATTATTTTCGATTGATTTTCCATTCTATTAATAACATGTCTCTTGTGTACTGACTTGGTTTTTCGGGCAAAAATGCTTTGAAAACTGTTCAGGTATGCTCGAAAGTGCTAAAGATCTAATCTTTTAATCTAAATAGCTTCTACAAAGCAGATTAAGGTTTTGGTTTGTTAAGAAACTACTGCTTTGAAATAATGGCGTTCGATTTTGTATGAAATTCTCGTTAGCTTGGAAGTGAATGAATAAGGGAAGCTTTGAATTTGAATGTTGGTTGTGGTAAATTCAACAGAAAGTTTGCACTTGGAAATAAATTTCGCATCACAGGCTATAATCCTCGTTATTCGAAATATGCATTTTTGCTACAACAGATTACTCATGCATTTGCTGTTTTCACTTATGTAGGCTGATTACAGAAAAATCCATGCCCCTTAGAATGAAAGCTTTTGATTTTCCATTGATCATATTGCAATACCATTGGCGACTAGCAGCAAAGCTAAAATTAGTCATGTGACACCTATTATTCAGCTCATGAACTGACCAAGTGATACAGTTTGTTTTTTTTTCAGTCGCAAGTAAGTCGTAGTTTCCAACAAAAACTTCATTTTCTTCTCGGAAAAAGCTTACCAGTGCCAAAATATGAATGAAAAGAGTAAGAAATTTAGTTTTATTTGCAATTATTCGGAAACTACAGCCATTTGAAACTATTTGGCTCATTCATTTCTTCGAAATGTAGTCGGGGTATTATGGTGGTTATAAAAATACTTTGCCTAATAAAGTTTCAACTGGAAACCGAGACCCAATCAGTAAAAATGTTAAACTCCTTAATATTTTGGACTACGCAGGTGATTCTTTTTATCCTATCAGAGAGAAGGATCGGCTGTGTATAATGCAAAGCTGACACTTTCCAATTAGCCGCATATATTATTTCCTCGCGTGATCCGGAGAGTTTCATGAATTTACAATCTCATTAGCTAGACTTAGGAGGAACGGAGAATGATGTTACGATGGCTACGGTGCTCAAAAAATTACCTTTCGGAACCGCATACGCATAGCTCTGCGAAGGATATTAGAAACCACTATGTTATACACCCTTTTCGTAAGATGTTTACTCATCACATCATCTTATAAAATGATAGTTTTCCTTCGTTTTCGTAAGCAATTCTCATCAAATTTAAAGGTAACATGTTGTTCGAAAGTTATTTTCTTACCAAAGTTTACTGTAAATATATGCACTATGACAGAACAAAATGAACTCAGCAACACTGTACTTCTAGCGCTATCTGTGAACGTTTTCAACGTAGAATCGCCAATCTAGAGCGTCGATGTTTCCCAAGTCACCAAATTTTCTGGCAGAGACCGCTCTGCTAGATTTCTGTCAGTCTTGGTTTGGCAGCAGCGATGCCAGATTTACAGACATGTCTGTATTTTACAGACTTTTGATGGTCTCCTACAGACGTAATCAGAAATCTACAGACTTTCAAAAGAGTAATAGTATTTAACAAAATTGCACTTGAATAATTTTATCTGGATGCGAGTGATTCCTTCACAATAGTTTACAAATTTCAAGCTACTTTTGAAGTAATAACGTATTGTAAATAAAGTTTAAACAACCATCTACAGACTTTTACAGACATTTTCATTATTCTTCTACAGACATTTCACAAAAACATGTTGCATCGCTGTTTGGCAGCCCTGTCAGATTTCTGCGCGTATCCTGTCGGGTTAGTTGAGCTAAGGCGAACTCGGTTTCTCTCGCGTTTTCTGGCAAATTTTGACAGAAACCGAGCAAAACCCGGGCATAACTCGGACATAAACTGTGCAAAGATCCTGGCAATTTCTCCCTTGTAGAACTTAGCACGAATCGAGCAAAACATCTGACAAAGATGTGGCAGGAATCGTACAGAGATCTTGGCCGTACATTCCTGGCTGAATTCTGGATAAAAGTGAGCAGCATCGGCTGATTTATCCGCTTCTGTCTGAAACGGTTGTTGCATTTGAGCGAATTCTTTACCAGAATTCTCGCACAAATCGCGCGAAATGCTCGCAGAAACTCTGCCAGTATCATTTTCGCTTTACTCAACTTTTGCTAACTTTCTGTTTGCCACGGTCACTGGGATAACATAGTTTACATCAACTTGTACTATTATCTTTTTTATATACGGTAGGATTGATGTACCAATAGTCGTATACTTAAGGAAAACTGTTGTTGAAACATCGATGAATAGATGTATAAGCGATGTTAATACGTTAAACGAAAGTTTTCAATCCCTACTTTATAGACAAAATATAAAGAGTGTTTATTAACCAGTTTATGTATTCAAAACCGCTTGTACCCCTATAGGAACACATGTACCAATAATGGTGCAATTGCTAATTTTAGTTCCTATTGTTGCAAATCTTAATTTCGAGCTCCCTTGTCCCATAAGAAATCAACGTCTTATGGGACAAGGGATCTCGAAATTCAAAGAATTTTTTTTTTCAATTGTTATTTGATTAAATTTCAAGGATAACAGTTTAATTTTCGCATGATTTTTGTGTGATAAATGTGTGATTTTTTTTTTAGAAATTTGCCTGAAGCGAATTGATTGAAACTTTTGTATAATATCGTGCATCATCTAAATAACATTCTGTAATTTTTCTATGCAAAAATATAGATAAACGACTGGGTGACGAAACTTTTTTTTAGAACGTCTCTGGAAAAAAACATGATTTTCGGTGTTACCTGTCATTCAAAAATTACTTAACTGATTTCTTTCAAACTTTGCATACAGATTCTATGTAAAAATACCTAACCCTTATGTTCGAGTTTTCGAGATATATTTTAAATGTTCATTTAAATAATAACAAGATGATACAGATCTATAACCTATAATTGTTTTTTTTTAAACCAATCAATGTTACGACGCGTTCGTGATAATTGAAAGGACATTTGAAATTTATCCTTTCGTTCGTTGATAGATTGAAAGAAACAATAAAAAGGTCTATTCTTCCGATTAACTGTTTGTCCGACGAAGCTCAGGTGGCTTCCAATAAAGAAGTTCGGAAATATAGAAAGGATCACTCGAAGAAATCAGGAGCATTAACGAATATATTTTCACTGGATTAATGGTAGCTTCCGGCCCTATTATATCAACTTCGAGGCGTGAGCGAGTGAGTGAAAAATTAGAATACACGTGAAGTACAAGACTGACTAACTTCCATACAATTTAGTTGTTAAATAACTAATATAATCACTAGCCTATAGGCCTATGATTATAATCAATTCACAACCAATGTAAAAAAATGTTTTAGTGTCACCCTATGCCTGAAATTTATTGGTTTTAAATATTATACCATTCAACCAGATTGCTACACTAAAGCCAAAACTGACAATTTCCAGATTAGTTGGAAATTTCTTTATTCGTGTTTTGGAACCACCCTAGTCAATTTAAAATCATGTTTTGTGATATATATACCGAAATTGAATCCAGGGTACTAAAATAACCTTGTTCCGTGATTTGGAATGTTTTAGAGATTTTGGCCAACTTTGTTCTGAGTGCCATCACTGTGCGCTGTATGAGAAGTTCTTGTACATGAAGAAAAAACGGGTAGAAAGAAAATCCACTATAAATTACGTTACAATTTTATATCATGGATTTTAGCTTTTATTTATCTTTTTACATCACCTCTTCATCAGCCCGGCTAGCTCAGTCGGTAGAGCATGAGACTCTTAATCTCAGGGTCGTGGGTTCGAGCCCCACGTTGGGCGAGAATTTTTTATATTACTTATTTTAGAGCTTTTCGGCTTTATGTGAATGAATTATTTTAAATATTTTCTTAATTGTACTGACCTGCAGGTTTTTGTTTTCCTATTTCTGTTTCCGTCCATCAGAGACATATAGTGCCCACAACACAGTAACTGCAACAACTTCGTAAACGATATTCATGGCATTGAAATCGTAATTCACCACACGCCCACTGATCGACAAGCCGACAATCGTGATCTCGCTAATGCGATGGATATGTATAGTCGAAGCTGACAGTGTTTTGCAAATCAGTGAGTGAGTCAGTTGATCGCCGTTCATTGAGGAGGTAGCAGCGCAACAGTCGAATGAAACATTTCTGTTTCATTCATCGAACCCAAGTGTACTTAGCGGTAATTGTAAGTACTTAACTTACCCCAGTCGCAGCGGCAGCAGGAACGTCAAACGGCAGCAGGATGAATCAGCCCGTCAGTTGTTTACCAGTGACTGCCACGAAAATGTCCAAGACGAAAAAAGTGCTCGATGATGCCCGTGAAATCCAGAATCGGGAGATAGATTTGGTGGATAAAGGAATCTCAACCTTCGAGGAACTGCCCGGATTGCGTGAGTATTCCGTAGGAGATGATATGTGTGCGATCTGAACCCGTTTTTCCTAATTTGGAAGAAACTACTTTTTCTTGTTTACATTACGCCATTCGCGGATTGGATGCTCTGTCTGCGTATAGTGTTCATGAGGAAAGATTTGAATGTGTGAAAAGCTACGCCCAGATGGATGTTAGATTAGAAAAATAGAAATAATCTGTATGCTTTATTTGCAGTTAATATGGGATTTGTGACAAGGATTACGCTGAGCCATAACAAGCTGAAAAGTGAGTATTAGAATCGAATGCTATCAGCTGTCAGAATTACCATCACCAAGCAGTGAGGCTGCGTGTATTGATACACACATGTTCTGACACTACCACCAACAAAAATGAACATTCATTCATTAATTCATTCGATGCGACGCTGGTTCTGTTTGAAAACAAAGATGATAGCCAGCCACTAATGACTGAATATTGATCGATTATTTCAGCTGTTCCACCCGGCATCGCTAATTTGACCAATCTAGAGATTCTGAATCTATCCAATAATTTTTTGGAAGAGTTGCCCCTATCGTTGTCGTCAATGCCAAAGCTTCGGATTCTCAATTGCTCTATCAATCGCCTGAACACGCTACCCCGTGGCTTTGGCGCATTTCCGGTACTGGAGGTGCTGGATTTATCGTACAACAATTTAAGCGAGAAAGTGTTGCCTGGTAACTTCTTTATGATGGGTAGGTATTGCTTGAAACCTTTTGCGTTTTTTATTGAAAAACATCGGGGGGGTTGATTGCAGTGATGTTGCAGTTTCTAACAGAAGTGGAATGAAACACGTCCAGCGGACCGCTCTTTCGTTAGAAAATGTAACACCAGTGCAATCCTCTGCCTCGGGTTTTTTTCAATGGAAAGAGGCATTTGATTGACGTTGTTTACGCTCGGATGAAACCCGACAAATTGATCGAAATGATTCAATATGTGTAATCATCTATGTTCCGAATAACAAATTCAGATGTTCGTATCGGAAATGTTAGTTGTTGTAGGCCTCCGAGTTGACGAAAATAGCTCAATCAGTATTTCAAAAGCATTCATAATTCCATTCTAACATTGTAATCGTTTTAGATTCACTACGTGCTTTGTATCTGGGCGACAATGATTTTGAGTTTCTACCACCTGAGATAAGGAATTTAAAAAATCTTCAAATTGTAAGTATACTTTTGTACCCTTCGATGCCCATGAAGGTCACTGAGGTAGTGTCTTGGCTCTTGGTTAAAAAAAATCGATAGCCATTCTTTTCAACCTACGAGATGTTCCTAGATTGATGAAACTATTTGCATAGAGCTGATGCCGTGCAAAACGTTTAACCAATCAGAGAATTTATTTTACACGTAGGGTTACCAACCGTTCTTATTTTAAAGGACATCTTCCTTAATTTTACTTCAAATGTCCTTAGTTTTAATCTCAATCCATGTTATATTTGAAATCAATTAGATTAAATTCATTCAAGCGAATGAAACATTTTACTCGCCATTTTAGTTGTTCACGTCCTTATAGTCTTTTGATTTGCTATGTTCAGATTAATGATTCAAAAACATTGATTGATTTTATTGCTTGAAGAAAAGTTATAAATTAATACTTTTCATGTTTCTCATCTTGTTGAGCGCTGACAGAAAAAAAAAAATTTGTCCTCTAATTTAAACCGTCGAATTTAAAACAGCTATCACTTTCTAGCAGAGTCGGCAAATTTCTTAGTTACTTCATGGACTTTAATCAATAAGTTCTATGCTTAAGGAAAAACTTTGATTTTTGGAAATGAAAATGAAAAATAGGATTTCTCGTACTAATAACCATACAAATTTCAAATGTAACACGGGATGCAACGACCTAATATTCTGCATAGTTTCTTAGGACCACAGAAGAACAAAAAAGCGCTGTTCTAAAAAAATATATTGGAAATCTTTTCTTAACACCACTCAACCAAACACATTTTAGTCAAAGATGAGTAAAATTTGTTAGTCTCGGTCAAAATTCAAGAAGTCCTTATTTCGCTTTCAAACCCATTTAGTAACCCTATTACACGTGATAATCGAGAAGCCAGTATTCGTTTGATTGTGGCCAAGATGAATTTTACGTATGCAAACGAGCAGAAATCTGACGTATTTCTATAATACGTCAAATTTCAGGCCCCTTTGTTACATTCATGTTTTCTTCTGCCTCCCGGCCACACTCTGGAGTGCTCTAGTTTAGAAGTCTGATTTGCTTCCTGTAGCGAGCAAGGTGATTTTGCCAAAACTGAAAACCTTCAAAATGAACCCGACGCTTCGTCAGTGACAGATCATTCTGTTTGACTCACACCGCAGAGTTCATTTAAGCTGGAGTTCATGAGTGAATGGCTATCACCAAATGAATAATTGATACACAACATAGGTAGCTAAGGTCGATAAAGTAGATTTAAAAGATGGTTTGAGTCTATTAATATTCTTTCTCCATGTACGTAGTAATGTGTTATGAGGGGGTAATTTAGAACGATACAATTTCTAAACATTTATTCTCAAGCTAAATCACACGTTATTTTAATTCAGGGGCGCGGGGCTTATTTTCAATGTCACAAATTAAAAAAATGAGAGGCATTTTTCCATACCGTGCTATAGAATCTTTCCTATGAGAAAAATTCTATGTTCATTGAAATAATTAAAATTGATTGGCACAGTAACGTTTGTCAGTAATGTTATGTTTATCTGGTGATTACGAAATTTGGAGAGTATGCTATTCGATACATAAGAATCCTAGGCTATATTGAAACCTTTTTCCACGGAACTTATATCGATCCGAAATGACTATTTTTTGCTTAATTTATAATAAATTGCATACTTTTATTCTAAAACTTTTCGTGAAGCTGCGCGCATAAAATTTTTTGTATTTTGCAACGAAAATGGGTGGCTTCTCTAGATCCGGCTGAACAGGAACCATAGAGAAGAAACCTATCTGACGCAGTTCCAATCGGATTTAGTTGAAATCTTTTCACATCTCTGACTTTAGGGTCAACCAAAAAGGGAATTTTTTAACATTACTGCATATGAGTTGCCCGTATTATTTATTGAAGTCCTGCGAAACGTATGGTAGGAGCAGGGACGGCACTTTTATATCGTTAAAAGGTGCCTTAGTCCTACTGTGTTGCCTTGATGAGTTCCGGATCGTGTAATGATCTTTGGAATGCAGGGCTATAGTCAATTTCACATTACATTACTCTTTACATTACATATAGTTATAGAAATCGTTCTTATACCAGCTAAAATTCATTACCTATTACACGCTGCAACAAAATATTGATTAACTTTTTAAGTGACCCAGTATAGGTTGTAGGTTTAGTCAAATGCAATACAAAACCACGTTTGACCAGTTTAAAATACCCCCAAATGTTGCTTTACAGCAAAAAAAAACATTTTTTGGGGTATTTGGTACAGAAAAATTAGCTGCGCTGTCATTTTTCAGCCGATTTTTTAACAGTTTTGGAAATAAAAAATACCCTCACAACGCACAGTGTTTCAAAACGCCGTTTTCACGATCAAAATTCAATACCTTCTGAACCATTGGTTTTGGAGATTGGACTTCTTCGAAGAAGTATAAATAGGCGCAACTCAACTGAATTGAGTAATTAATTCCACTAAAAGTGAGATTTATTTGCTCATATAATTTAGAAAAATTTATTTGCCCATATAATTTAGATAGAAGCACGCAGTCTTCAGCAAACTTCTAGAAAACATTGTGAAAAACTTGGCTAAAGATACTAAAGCTCTACGGGAGCAAGATATGTAGGGTTACTTGCGATGAACCCTTTAAAACAATATTTCTAATATAAATTTTTACGATTATTTTTTATATTAAAGGGGTTTTCTACAAAATTGTTCGGAGTAATGATGTCTTTAATGACGAGCTTAGCTTAACCGTTATGTTTCCGACGCGGTACCCGGGTACCTTTTTAGGTTTCAATTAGTGAAATTCCTATGTTTTATCCATAGCTGGAAATCGAAACTTTGTGACATCTTAGAACTTCACTAAGTCAAGCTTTTGGGTTAATCATATTGTTGATATAGTAAGGGCGGAAGTGAGGAGGGGCTCCTGAATTTTTTACTACGTAACAGGCCGACGTGGGTATCCGGGTACCCACAAAAGTAGAATACCTATAACTATGATAATTTTCAACCACTTTTTGGTGTTTTGAATTCGGGAACTCATCCACTTTTAGACTTGGTAAAAATGAATTGGGTTACTTCATTCGGTTCCCGGAAATCCGGATTTCCGGAAACATGTTCCAGTGCTGGGATACTATTTGTGAATTTCAATGGAATACTAGCAATATGGGTATCAAAATTCTTGGAATAGCATCAGTAGCCTGTATCTCTTGGTTTTTGAACCATTTGGTGGTTTGACACCGGAACGGACATTCTGGAGCAGGTTCCCGTGGGGTCGTGAGTTGCCATTGCATTCCAATTTCATTTTTTAAGCTGCCATAGGGTCCCGTAACAATAAATAACAGACTTCCGAAACAATTTGAAGAGTTTTGATACTCATATTGCTAGGACGTTATCAAAATTTACAAATCATACCCTAGTACTGGAACATTACTCCGGAAAACCCGAATTCCCAAGAACCAGATTCGTTCATCCGGTTCAACTTTACAGAATCAAAAAGTGGACGAGTTCCGGAATCGAAAACATCTAAAAGTGTCCAAATCGGTTAAAGGAAGCCATAGTTATGAGCATTTCAAATTGTGGGTACCCGGGTACCCACGTTGGCCTGTTAACCTTTTCATGCCCAACTTTTTTCTAGTGCATGTAGGGTTTCAAAACTGTTTTTCCTTGAAAACGGTGGGGTCAAGAAACATGAAAAGCCTATTGTCATAAAGATAGGTGCTTCCATGGCAGTGCTAGAAGCTGGTCAATTTTTACCTTCTAATACTCAATATAATTCTCCTAGAATAATTACAGTAGTCCTATTACGTGGAAAACGTAGCCAACGACAGTCTAAATTGATAAGTTTTATCAGTTTTCAATAATATTGCACCATAACAAAAATATGTGAAAAAATCTTTTTCCGTCGTCAACGTAAACTGTCCCTGGCAGCACTGCTCCATCGGAATTCAATCAGACTAATTGCAATAACTTCAGTTCTAGAGCTGATCCTTGCAACTGTTAATACTCAAATTAAAGGCAATAATCACATTAATGAGCCTTACTTGTTTTTGTGAGCAATTCTCGCCACAATCAAAAGTTATAGCTGCTTAAAAACGATGTTGTCCACAAACAACATGGGCATGAATGGGTTAAAGGTGTTTTTTGTTGGGCACATAACAGTTAATCATCTTACCCTTTACTGAAGGTACTAGAAGGGAAAGTATTCAACAATTTTAACGAAAATGGATCAATTGAAAAGCTAATAAAAAGTGACAGTTGTAAAATCAACCAAAAATTGAAAAAATACAAACATTTCAATCACCAGGAAAATTTATTACAAGACCATGAAAATTCTGGAAAATCAAGGAATTTCATATCCAGAAATGAATCGACACCCTTATGAAGTGAGTGTGGGCAGTTGTATTCATTGTATAGTTGCAGTTTACATGTTTTCAACGATGCATGTTGGTGACAGTTACTGATGAGATGAACTATTCAAAATCAATTTTATCTAAATTGTGTTTTGTGCCCTGACGCACCAATTGGATCAATCCATTTTTTCACTTTTGGGACTAAAGTTGCCTAGTGTACCTAAATAATGTAAAATAGATGTGTTCCAGAACCCTAAGAAACTGAAACCTAGCAAATTGAAAAAAAGTTGTTCCTGTGTTAATTTCTTTTCGTTTTGTTTCCTTGGGAGTAAACATGAGCGGTATTTTTATGGAAGGATTCATTTTAGATTTCTATGATTGCAACGAAAATGGCTGGCTTCTCTAGATCCGGCTGAACAGGAAACATAGAGAAGAAACCTATCTGATGCAGTTCTAATCGGATTTAGTAACTACATCGTTTCGGGAACACGGTGTCATCCTTGTAGTGTATTGTTTATTGAGGCTTTAACCTAGATGGGTTATTTACCCTTATGGCGTCACCCTTCTGTTCAGAGTTTGTCAACATGTGTCAACAATTCCGGGAGCCTGAATAGAAATCTTTCCATATCTCGGACTTTAGGGTCAACCAAAAAGGGCATTTTTGACCATTGCTGCATATGAGTTGCCCGTATTATTTATTGAAGTCCTGCGAAACGTATGGTAGGAGCAGGGTCGGCACTTTTATATCGTTAAAAGGTGCCTTAGTCCTACTGTGTTGCCTTGATGAGTTCCGGATCGTGTAAGGATCTTTGGAATGCAGGGCTATAGTAAATTTCACATTTCATTACGCTTTACATTACATATAGTTATACTTTTACGAAGAAATCGTTCTTATACCAGCGAAAATTCATTACCGATTACACGCTGCAACAAAATATTGATTAACTTTTTAAGTGACCCAGTATAGGTTGTAGGTCTAGTCAAATGCAATACAAAACCACGTTTGACCAGTTTAAAACACCCCCAAAATGTTGCTTTATAGCAAAAAAAAAACATTGCCTTTGGTACAGAAAAATTAGCTGCGCTGTCATTTTTCAGCCGATTTTTTGATTTTTTATCAGTTTTGGAAATAATAACGACCCTCCCAACGCACAGTGTTTCAAAACGCCGTTTTCACGATCAAACGAACCATTGGTTTTGGAGATTGGACTTCTTCGAAGAAGTATAAATAGGCGCAACTTTTGATATAATGAATTGAGTAATTAATTCCACTAAAAGTGAGATAAAAAAATTATTTACCCATATAATTTAGGTAGAAGCACGCAGTCTTCAGCAAACTTCTAGAAAACATTGTGAAAAACTTGTCTAAAAATACTAAAGCCTTACATAGCTCGGAAGCGAGATATGTAGGGTTACTTGCGATAAACCCCTTAAAACAATATTTCTAATATAAATTTTCACGATTATTTTTTATACTAAAAGGGTCTTCTACAAAATTGTTCATAGTGATGAAATACATATTTGTCATGAAGACGATGAATCTGTAGTTTTGGAAACAGAAAAGTTATTGTCAATTTTCTAACATTTTTTAAATTAGGTCAACCTTTCTTTTATCGCCTCAATCGCCGCCCCGTCTGATGATATCGTTATACTGGGCGACTTCAACTTACCTGGCTTGGCGTGGTGCCAAGCAAGTAATGGTTTTCTACGAGTGGATATCAAAAAATCTGCGCTTATTAACAATGCCAGTTGTATTTTGGACAACTACAGCAGCGCAACTCTTCGGCAAATTAATAATGTCACCAACGAGAATGGACGTACATTGGACCTCTGCTTTGTAAGTGCCCGGGACTGCGCTCCGTACTGCTACACTGCACCGACTCCTTTAGTCAAGCAGGTGCGTCATCATCCCCCACTACATCTTGTATTCGCTGGTAACCTAGGAGTGAATTTTTTAAGACATCTCAAGCTCTATCGTCTACGATTTTAAAAACGCTGACTACGACAGCATCGTTAGCACGCTGTTGGATATAAACAGGGACGAAAATATTAACAATGACGACGCGAACGAAGCAGCGATGACGTTTTCTAGTATTCTTAACTACCTTATCGACCGCCATGTACCAAAACGTACAATTAGTACCGATGAACACCCTCCCTGGCAATCAACCGTCCTTAGACGATTAAAATCTGCTAAACGAGCTGCATTTAAAAAAATCTCGAAGCATAAGACACTTGCATTACGAAATCACTACTTTCAACTCAACCACGAATACAAACAACAAAGCAGACGTGCCTTTTTTAGACACCAGCGAAACATCGAGCGTCAACTGAAATCCAAGCCCAAGTCCATCTGGAAGTATGTTAACGAGCAGCGAAAAGAATCCGGTTTGCCATCTTGTATGTCGTTTAATGGAGTTTTAGGCACCGACACTAAGGAAATTTGCCAACTGTTATCCGACAAATTTTCAAGCGTTTTTTTCCAACGAGCGCCTGCCACCACAACAAGTCGCTGCCGCCGCTAATTTAACTCCTTCTCTAGGACGAACCATCAACTGAATTTGTATCGATAATGCTGCCATTCTTGCAGCAAATGCCAAACTGAAAGCATCTTGTTCCCCGGGTCCAGATGGTGTTCCCTCGATTTTTGTCAAAAAGTGCATCAGCGGGCTTCTTGAACCACTTCTGCGAGTCTTCGAGCTATCACTCACTACTGGTACATTCCCTTCCTGCTGGAAAGCAGCGCACATGTTTCCAGTTCATAAAAAAGGAAACAAATCGAACATCGACAATTTTCGGGGAATCTCGTGTTTAAGTGCCGTATCAAAACTGTTCGAGCTGGTTGTGTTAGATCCTATTTTCTTTCACTGCAAACACTACATTGTAGATGACCAACACGGTTTCATGCCTAAACGATCGACAACGACAAACCTGCTCTCGTTCACAACACATGTAATGGATGTATTCGCTGACGGATTGCAAACCGATGCTATTTACATGGATATATCTGCGCCTTCGACAAAATCAACCATGATATCGCAATAGCGAAGCTGGACAAACTCGGCATTCATGGCCAACTTCTGCGCTGGTTCCGTTCCTACCTCGATGGAAGGCAACTCCAAATCAGCATTAAGGACTGTCTATCTGCACCATTCTTCGCTACATCCGGCATCCCACAAGGAAGCCATCTCGGTCCAGTAATATTCCTCCTCTACTTTAATGACGTCAATTTCACATTACATTACATTACAAACCGATACCGAGCTTCTTCAGAGGGAACTGAACAGCTTTAGTACGTGGTGTGATCTAAACAGAATGGTTTTAAACCCGAGCAAATGCTCAATCGTTACGTTCACGCGGAAACGCCAACCGACTCAGTTTAACTACCATTTCTTCGGCTCGAGCATTCCAAGACACTCACATCAAAGATATCGGAGTCATCATGGATTCGGCATTAACATTCAAACCACATACGTCATACATCGTGGATAAGGCATCACGACAGCTTGGGTTCATCTTCCGAATAGCGAAAAACTTCAGGGACGTATATTGTCTTAAATCGCTTTACTGCGCGTTGGTCCGCTCAACGTTAGAATATTGTTCAGCTGTTTGGAATCCGTACTACCAGAACGGGATTGACAGAATCGAGGCTGTCCAACGCAGGTTCATACGCTTCGCTATTCGGCATCTCCCATGGCGAAACAGATTTCAGCTGCCGAGCTATGAAAACCGTTGCCAGCTAATACACCTCGATATACTCAGCATTCGGAAGGACTGCTCTCGAGCCCTGTTCGTCTCGGACTTACTCTCTGCCAGAGTGGATTGCCTTACAATCCTCGGACGACTGGATCTTCAAGCCCGCGCTCGAGCTCTACGTAATAACTCTCTTCTGCGAGTTCCGTTCAGGAAAACCAACTATGGTTGCCAGAGCGCTGTTACCGGACTCCAACGAATTTTTAAGTGTGGCGACGGCCTTTGACTTCAACAGGACGCGGAATGCGATAAAAGCGAAAATGTTGTCAATTTTAAAATGTAATTAGTTTAAGCAACCATCATTGGGGCCAAGGGGCCTGTTGGTGAAGGTAATAAATATAAACAAAAGAATACTAAACAAACCTTGGGGGGAAGTTTGGGGGGGGGGGGAGTTGCTTCTCTTATCTTCGGCCATCACATCATATGATTTGGTATTCTTAGTATGTATAACAAACATAACGATGTGACACAAGGTGCTAAAAGCGCAATAAAATCCTGTCAATCCTATTTTGCATGGGATTGCCTGCTCTCAAGGTATCACCAAGAGGCCGTTCATAAACGATGTCGAATATAAACAGTTACGGTGGAGCGTAATGCAACATGATTTTGCGAAATAAAAACTGAAAATGAATTTGAGACGTACTAGTTAAGCGGGAGTAATAAACTGACAACAGTGTGCTTGAAGGGGGAAGGTATTTTAGATTATTTCCTTTTTGCCTTTCTCATTTAAAGAAAGGCTATGCAATCACTTAAAAATCGACGTTTCAACCGAGGCCCGGAGGGCCGAGTGTCATGCCATTCGATTCAGCTCGTCGAGATCGGCAAATGTCTGTGTGTGACATTTAAACTCACACAATTTTATCAGAGATAGCTAAACCGATTTTCACAAACTTAGTTTCATCTGAAAGGTATAACGCTATTGAATCCCATAAGCTGCTATTGAATTTTTAGTTGATCTGACATCCGGTTCCGGAATTACGGGCTGAAGAGTGTGGTCACACAGCAATTTCCCATAAAAACTAGTACAACCATGATGTCCAAATGACGTAAATAATAAAATGGGCTCAACATTACTCTAGTTTGCGGGTCTGGATCACTAATGATAAATAAAAGCAGCTTTGACAACATTGGTCACCTATGACGGTTCATGATGCCTCCGGGGAACTCGCCCAGTTCCTAAGCAAATATCACACCTATTACCCAGCAAATTCTCTACCGATTTTTACAAGCTTGATTTCAAATGAAAGATACAGTAATGCCATTGACTGCTGCTGAATTTTATTCGGTTCTGACTCTTGGTTCCGAAGTTACAGGTTTGTTAGTAAGCTTACACTGGAATTTCCCATATAAATCGGTACAATCGTAACATCGCAGAGGCTAAAAACTATTGAAATGGTCACCAAATTACTTCGATTCGCACGTCTAGATCACTGTTTGCCAATCAAACATTCTTTGGATATATTGTCATTTTAATATGTTTTACGTCATCATGGTTGCACCAGTTTATATGGGAATTTGCTGTGTGACCGCACTACTCAACCCGTAACTCCGGAACCGGAAGTCGGATCAACTAAAAATTCAATGGCTTATGGGAGCGTTATACCTTTCAAATGAAACTAAGTTTGTGAAAATCGATTCAGCCATCTCTGAGAAAATTGTGTGAGTTTAAATGACACATACATACACACACAGACATTTGCCGATCTCGACGAACTGAATCGAATGGTATATGACACTCGGCCCTCCGGGCCTCTGCTGAAAATTTTTCAGCGATTTCAGTGATTGCATAGCCTTTCTTCATATGAGCAAGGCAAAAACGCATAAAAGATCATTGGCTCAGTTGTGCTAACGTGTCGAACCGTGTCAAATAACCAGAAGAAAAAACTGAGACGAACGTTACAGTCTTAGATGTTTGCGTCCAGGTAGGTAGAGAACAGGCTGAGACTGCCAGCTTCGCCATTATCTAGTCAACAGGGCTACATTATTAAAGTCAGTTGGTCCAAATATCAGCAAAAGCGGTTAATTTATTTTTTGAATAATGCGTTGAAATACACTTGATTAGGAACATGATAAGATTTGACATCTTTCACTATACTCCCAAAACTGTCTTTAATGACGAGCTTAGCTAATCATCTTACCCTTTCCTGAAGGTACTAGAAGGGAAAGTATTAAACAATTTTAACAAAAATGGATTAATTGAAAAGCTAATAAAAACAGTGACAGTTGTAAAATCAAACAAAAATTAAAAAATACAAACATATACCAATTACCAGGAAAATTTATTACAAGGCCATGAAAATTCTGGAAAATCAAGGAATTTCATATCCAGAAATGAATCGACACCCTTATGAAGTGAGTGTGGGCAGTTGTATTCATTGTATAGTTGCAGTTTACATGTTTTCAACGATGCATGTTGGTGACAGTTACTGATGAGATGAACTATTCAAAATCAATTTTATCTAAATTGTGTTTTGTGCCCTGACGCACCAATTGGATCAATCCATTTTTTTCACTTTTGGGACTAAAGTTGCCTAGTGTCAGGCGTTTAATTCCCAAGTCAAAGAACAAGTTCGTTTTGGCTCATCTGCAACTGAACTCCCCAGGACCTCAGTCGAGATCGACAATTTACTTTTGCTTACACGCAGAAAAAAGATTTGTAGGTTCAATAAAATTATGCATTAAATTCAATAAATTAAATTATTGGTAAAATTATGTATTGAATTCAATAAAATTTATTTATTGTTTCAATAAAACAAAATTATCGTTCCGTTTTTCAATAATTATTTTATTGAAATTAAAAGAAAATTATTGATACTAAAAATGTATTTATTGAAAGCAAAAATTTGTTGTTGTTCTAATAAAAAAATATTTTCAAACCAATAAGTTTGTTTGTTAAAGTGATAAACAATAAATGATTGGATTCAATAACACATATTTTTGGTTTAAATATGCTAATTGTTTCTGCGTGTACACAATAGTTGTGTGACTGTTTGAACTGTTTGACTGATGTCAATTCTGTTGCTAAAATCAACTTTATCTAATATAATAGATGCTAGTTTTGTATTACATTACAAAGAACAAGTGCTCACTCCCATCTTAAATCACTCTGTAAAAATGCTACCTTTTTAAATGAAATCACCGAAAAAAAAAATATAATTTTTTGGATGAAACTTTGATTTGTGTCCCATAGTATGCCGCTTGGACTAACGACAATCTTTCCAATTTACAGCTTGGTCTCCGTGACAACGATCTTCTGGAGCTACCACGAGAGATCGGCGAACTTACGCGTATCCGTGAGCTTCACATTCAGAACAATCGTCTCACCGTGCTGCCACCGGAGATATCCAACCTGGATCTGCAGTCGCAAAAGTCGGTTGTTAAGATGGAGGAAAACCCATGGGTTACTGCGATTGCCGAGCAGTACCTGGTCGGCATCAGTCACGTGCTTGAATACATTAAAACTGAGGCGTACAGGATGTGAGTATGAGTGTTATAAGTGGGACTAGAAATGGGTTTTAATTAAGACCTTTTTTCAGTTTATACAATCGTTACGTTTCGGCAGGAAAGTCCGGCAACGTGCCACCGAAAGTGGACAAGAGCAAGAAAGCATCTAGAGCTCGTTCGTAAGAGCACCGGCTTCGAAAAAATGTGTCTTAATAGCAGAAAATGTTAACGTAGTCTTCCCTCGTATTTATTTTTTTTGCAATCCTTTATTACTTGACTAAAATATTCAACGCGCACAATAACAAAGCCAAAATCAAAAGTGACTTACGAAAGAAATTTTAATGTATTTTTTAACTTTTATACTAATGAAACAATAAAATAATTATGTATTAATCTACCTAACAATTTGTTGCTTTAATCTTACTGCGGTTCAGGTTTGCTGCTATCCGTCTCCCGCGAATTTTATTCCGATTAATTTACTCTGCCAATCGAATAAAACATGGTCGATCGGTCACCTTGGAAAGAAAAGCTTTCTGGAGGTACTTCTAGGTGCAGAACGCCAACCGGAAGCGAAGCAAGAACAGAAAGTGAATAAAAAAACTTCTCATCAACTTGTTCACATTTCTACTCGAGGGTTCGATTTATTATATTTTCCTCGCAATTTGCTTGCGGCTCATGTTAATAGGGAAAACTTTTTCGCTTTCGCTGCTTTTGCTGTTCTCTCAGCATCACTGTAGTTTACTCAAAATCTTTTAGTTTGCCCGCCCTCCCCCCTCGAATCTACCGCAGCGTCTCGCCGTCGCATTCATTCATTCATTCATTCAGCGATAGTTTTCAGTCAGAGTTTAAGCAAGTTTTTTTCCTTCACTTTGCTTGTATATCTTCATAATAGGGTTTTTTTATTTAGCTTTCGTTATTTTCATGTTTCTAGATGATTTTTTCCCTTCGTTTGATTTCTTCGTTCATCGCTTTGAATGATGTATTAAATTGGACAGAAAATGTTTTCAATTCATTTCTCCCGTTGTTATCTATCGTTATAGTCTACTTACTACGGCACAGTCGGTGGTGGAATCTTCTTAGGATGTTTAACTTCAGCTTTGCAGGATCGTTTTGCATAGGAAAACTTGCGTTTCAAGAATACCTTTCGTTTTGTAAGCCATGGCAACGCAGTTTCATTTCGGATTGCAAACTTGAGCACACGACTTTTTTGCGTATTATAGAAGTTGTTGAAGGAGGAAGTTCTGTTTTTGTTATTTATTTCTATTTGACTATTTACTTAGCATACTTTAGAAATTCAAGTTGTTAGGTACTCAGCCACAAATGGAATCATTCATTCGCCATACGCAAAATACCTATTCTTAGAATTAAAACAGAAGGATTAAAATGCTAAAAAAGCTTTGATTTATTTATTCTAAGATGGCCATGAATGCAAAGCCAGTAACAACTTGAAAATTAATGAAATGGATGACCTCAGATGATTATAATACACACCCGCAATCAAAATTAAATCCAAGGTAACGCAACAATGTCCAATTTGATCGTGAAAAGACATTCTGGAAGATTGCAACGGTGGAACGTGCTTTTGTCAAAGAAAGTACGAAGAAAATCTCGTCGAATGCCATTAAAAAGCGTCACTCGGAAAACTGACTGAGGGGATCAGCAGTACCGGCATCAGACAGACCGGTTGGACATTGATGGTATAACTCTCAAGAGCACTACCTCCCCTATCCAACCCGACCATCTGATGCAGTTGGTATGCGGATTCCTACGGAGGGGTTGAAGTGATGATGGTAGTGGTGGTCGTTAAAAACTTCGCTACCAAGTCGAGGGTAACTTCAAGCAGCGGCACCGAGTTGGCTTTTAAAAGATAATCTGCAGAACTTCTTTTGCCTCTGTCGGTGTTGTCTGAGATGCAACTCGGAAAAGTGGCCACTCGTTACTGCTGGGGAGTTTAGGAAGACTTTATTTTGGGGTAGTAGAGAGAGAGAAGAGCGTCTCGGGAGGGCCACGGTCGAGAAGCTTTATGAGTAGTACCTACCGCGGGAAAACAAAAACGAAAAACCGGAGGGTGAGACTAAATGAGTAATACACGGGGCCGGCGGATGTTTTATCCATTAGACTTGTTTGGCCTTTGAGAGCTGCTCAATTTAATTCCGAAAACAGCTTAAACAGTCATAAATAAGTCAGGTCCGTATTGGCGGTAGCGAACGAATTTCAAACTTTTTAATACTGAATATATAATATGAAGTCGTTATTGGCCAGTTTATTATAAGTAATGTCGTGTTTTGGATAAAAGTCGATAGAAAGTTTTAGCGGTCTGTAATATGAGTCATTTATGGACGGAATTTATGACTCAATTTAAGTATCGTATGATTCAATTGCAATAATCCGCTAGATTTAGACGAGAAAAGTTGCTCGAATATCATCAAAACTTTATCATAGACTCATTTTGTTAGGCGGAATTCACATTTGATTATTTCTTAATTTTTGCCTTTCTTATATGGAAAGGTTATGCAATTGCTCCAAAAACCGGCTTTCTAACCGAGGGACGGGGGGCATATATCATAATTGCCCAAAACCAGATTCCTCCCCGGCACTACCTTTCGGCATTACTTCGGCAATTTCCCGGTTTATGTGCATAGCACGCACTCTAACCCAACTACTTAGTACTTGGTTCCTTCAGTACGGTTACAGCACCACTCTTCGACACACCACCAGTTCTCCACCATCCACATAGGCTAGCGATTTCTGCATGGCAGTCGGATAGCTGGCTGTGAGTTGAGACTTAGTCTCAGATTGTCTAATTCACCGATCCCTTCGGCTCCCTTGTGCCATTTAGCACCACGAATCGGCTCCCTTGTGCCAGTTGGCAGCGCTATTTACTCGTTGAACTCCCGACTTGTTCGTGAACTACTCGGTCTAGTCCCCGACGTTGGACCTAGCCTACTCCGACGGAGAATTCCCCGGCGAGAGAAGTTCTCCCGAAACCGAACCAGCCAGTCAGGTGTCGAGGTCAGTTCGGCGATTCCGGTGGAGCAGGGCGTCCGGTTCGTTGGTGCCCCTACGACCCGCGACTGGTGGTGTTTAGTCGCGGTCTACTCAGTCTAGTCCCCGATGGTGGACCTAGCCTACTCCGACGGAAAATTCCCCGACGAAGGAAGTTCTCCCGATACCGATTCTTCTTTGGTTTTAGCACCACAATTTCTGTTACCGATGTTCGTTTCCGTGAGCCATTTAGCTGTTCGCGTCGTCCCGATCTACTCGATCTAGTTCCCGGTGGTGGATCTAGCCTACTCAACGGGCCAGCCAGTAGGTGCTGAGGTCTATCCGGCGATTCCGGGAGGAGCGTAGATTCCGGTTCACCAGCGCCCCAACGACCCACTGCTAGCTATGTGACGCTGTCTACTCGGTCTAATCCCCGGCGGTGGATCTAGCCTACTCCCGAGATACCCGGTAGGGTATCGAGGTCGGTCCGGCGATACCGGGGAAGCTTTACGTCCGATTCACAGGCGCCCGACGACCCAAACTCGGTGCTACGTCACGTACTACTCATCTGGTCGCCGGCAGTGGACCTAGTCTACACAGTCGGAGAGTTCCTCGGCGGCGGAATTTTTCTCAAAACCCGATTTGTGGCTTCTTGTTGGTCCCTTCACCCTTTCTCTGCAGCTCGGAGAGTATGTCCGTAACTACTCTGTTGACAGCGTCCCAGGTATGCTCATTGTGACACATCTCTTCGACGATATTGTCAACTGTCACACCCCTACGAGCTTCTTCGAACCTAGGGCATTCGAAGACCATGTGTTCCGCTGTCTCTTGCACGGTCGCACACTCTGGGCAAAGGGGTGACGAAGCATGTCAAAACTGATGCAAGTACATCCGGAAGCATCCGTGATTGCATCAAATGAAAGTTCACCTCTCCATGCTCCTTATGCACCCAAGACGACACATATGGGATGAGTCGGTGGGTTCACCTTCCTTTCTTTGCGTTGTCCCACTCCTGCGGCCATTTAGCCAACGAGTCCGCTCGGAGCAGTCTTCTTGCGTTAAGTGCATTTCTCCGCTGATAGCATTCCACGTCCTCCGCCAGGGTGATGCAGATGGGGATCATCCCGGTGATAACGCATACTGCCTCCGACGATATTGTTCTGTAGGCATTCGCGACTCGTACGGCCATCAGCCGGAATGTCCTGTTCAGCTTTTCACGCTTCGTTTTCAGCGCCGCATCCCAGGCGGGAGCCCCATATCGGAGTATCGATGACGAAACAGTAGATAGCAGACATCTCGTGCTGCTTCTCGGGCCGCCGACATTTGGCATGATTCTCGCTATTGCGTTCGTTGCCTTTACCGACTTTTCGCAGGCGTAGCCGACGTGGTTGTTGAAGCTCAACATGTCGTCGATTTGCAGTTTGCAGTTGCTGACCAACAACACCTCCGTCTTGTGTTGAGCTATCTTCAGCTTGACCCCGTTCATCCAGCTCTCGATCGCGCCCATTGTGTCCGTCACAGGCACCTCCATTTCTTCGAGAGTCTCGCCCATTACCGCTAGTGGTACGTCGTCCGCGAAACTCACAATTTTCACTTTCCTGGGCAGCCACAGTGTCAAGTCCCCGTCGTACAGCCAAATAGTTGGACCGAGAATGGAGGCCTGAGGAACGCCCGCTGTGATTCGATTGGACTTCTGCCCTCCGTTCGTCTCGTACAGCAGCACTCTGCTCTGGAAGTAGCTCTTCAGAATCCGGCATAGATAGTCAGGGACCCTCATTCTAAACAGCGATGCGGCGATGGCTCCCAGTTGGTAGGGTTAAATGCAGTCTTCACATCTTTCGTGACTACAGCGTAGTATTGATCTCCTCTTCGCCTACATTTAGATGGCTTCTCAGCACTCTCGAGCACTATCCGAATTGCATGCACCGTCGATGCTCCTTTGCGGAATCCAAACTGCATCTGGCACAGTCCGCGCTCACCCTTCGTGCATTTCGTCAACCTGTTAAGGATGATTCTTTCCATTTTAAGTATCACTATTTAAAAATAACCCTAATTTATCCCCCTGATCCTAATAAAAATTGAACCACCCCCTCTAGTTATTTCTAGTTTTAATATGTCTGCCAAATGTTCCGCTTAGTTAATAATTAATTGTTCCAAGAATATCCCTTCTAAAAATCCTAAAGTGCATTACTACACAAAAACCACATAAAATGACCCCTCCCTAATATTACGAATATTATATTATCCCCTCTTGTACATGTATAAGTTAGCTATAAAACTTCTTTAGCTTCATTATATAAAAATAAAAATTATATTTAAATGCGTAACAAAGCAAAAATGGCACCTTTAAGCTAACGCAAACGTGCCTTATCAAATAAACGAATTGAATTAAAAAATCTTCCACTTAGTGGTGCAATTGTGCCTTTCTCATTTATCCAAACTACACAGAAAAAATTGTTCCCAAAATGTATCATGAATCCTGGAACAATCACGTTTTTACGCTATGAAAACAGGACCATGAACCAAAAATCATGTGTTTCATAATTATGTTCGATTTCCCTGCAGTAACGTCCGAATAACGCTTATTTCAGTGGAACTATTTGTTTTTGTTTTGTGTCACGGTTTCCGCCATGGTATTTCTAATGCTACTTTCAGTACGCGAACTAGTTCACAAGTTTATGACATAAAACCAAAGGTTGGCTCAAGATGATTTTCATAGATATAGGAGCCTTAGTTCACACAATCAAAATATTCTGTATATGTTTTCGTAAACTATTTCACGAAATTCAAAATTTTATTCATGAATGCATTCAATACTCGTGAACTAATTCATGATCTTTATTATAATAGGTACGATCCAATATCCGTGCTCGTGCTTCACGAAATCATGAAATATAATTCATGTATTCGTGAGCTGGTTCATGATACATAGTATAAGTCACAACTAACGTTAATTTTTGGGAAATAGTTCACAAAAACATAGAATATTATTCATGTATTCGTGAACTGGTGCATGATGCCTAGTACATGATTTACATTCTTTTTTGTGTGCTGGTGATATTTAGAAGATATCGCTAATCATTTACAATTTCATGCAACATGATAATTAAATTTTCCCGTGAACTCTCACAAAATTTTGAGAATTATTCGTTTTTATTCCATGCACTGTTTTATGAAATGCACAGCTGCTAGCGATCATAGTAATAGATACGAGCATTAGATATAAAAAAAACTATTAGGACCTCGAACATCGTTATTCGTTTGACAAGGTTCATGGTGATGTCTGAATAGAAAACGAAAACTGCGCTGAGAATCCCAAATAGTGTGCAAAAATCTAATTCGCAGAATAAGATATCGCGAATCAGTCACATTTTAATGATCCAGTTCATATTGTCACGTTATTCCGAATAAAAAACCGATGTAGATCACAATTCGGTGAAGAGAATTTAAGAATACCATGATAAAAATGCTGATATCATTAAATTAGTCATATTACTCTTCGTGTCAAATTTGGAAGTAAGTTCTAAAATAAAATATTACGATAACATAAACAGCAATCACGAAAATCATGACTATGATCCTGAAATTATGAATATGAATTACTCTATTTATGACTCAAATATTACGATAACCTGAACAGCAGTTACAAAAATCGCAACTAAGATAGTGAAATCATGAGTTTTAATCCCGCTAGTCTGACAGAAAAATTCGATAGTAATCTCATGAATAAGCATAATAGCACAATAACGTGATTAGAAATCACTAGAATAAGCTCTTGTAATCATGAACAACATTTGACTGTTGGCTGTGTATTCCCAAATCATGAACTAGAATCACAACAAAAACTAAGCATGTCTAGGGAACAACAATAGTACCCTAACCAAACATTGTAATGTAACGCCATGTATGTATTCGAGGCGAACTAGTTTTTTGAAAACACAAACAGTTTTATAAGGGAAGTTGGGTTTAGGGAAGGGTGATGTGTGATGGGGGGAGGGATGGGGCCCCTAACTACGCCTCTGTTAAAATACAGGAAGCCTGTATTAGTCAAAAAAATTGGACCTGGATTAGGTTGACGATGTTCAGAGTGAACCTTTTCTATATGATAAAGGCAAAAAAGTAAGGTGAATTTATAAATATGAGGCATCACTTTCTTCACTGAAACTACCATAACAAACGACCAAAACGCATCAGGGCTTGTAAATTTCGAGAAACATCGTTGAATAAGCTTCAAAACAAGCGTTAAAATTTTGGTGCAGTTTATTTGAATAGAAGGGGAAAAAAGTTATAATAAGTTAAGTTATTCTGAAAAGTTAGGGTGAACGTATAAATGTGGGACACACTGTATTTTCCCATGGAACCAAGGTCAAAAACTACAAGCAAAGTGGGCGGAAGCTTAAAATTGTCCAAAAAATATGAAATTTAGCATCTGAGCTTACTTTGCTATTTATCACAATAGGAGGCTTTTGAGATTTCAAAAATGAGTGTTTTTTGTCAATGCCCTAATGTAGGTGCGAGGATGGCCAAGGGGGGGGGGCGGAGGTTGATAAAAAGTGGAGGTGTTAGGGTAAATGGGGGGGGGGGTGGGCGATGCTGCACCCAAATGTACACTATACCTTCCATTTGAGACATGTTTTGAGAAAATCGGTTCGGTCCTCTCCGGGTAACCGATGTGCAATTATTGGTCGCACACATACACACAGAAATACACACATACAAGTACACACGTTATCCGAACTCGACGAAGTGAGTCGAATGGTATAAGAGTGTCGGCCAACAATTTCAAGCAAATTTTTAACTCATTTTAATTATGTTTGCATCATTTATACAAAGATTGATTGCCGGTTTATATGGGATCGCATGTGGCCGCATGCTTCAACCCATAACACAGGAACCAAAACTCCGATTCGAAGGAAATTTAATTGCATTCAATAGGGTTGTTCTAGCTTTCATTTGAGACTAGTATTGTGAAAATCGAGTCAGACATTTCTGAGAAGCAGATGTGAATTCAACTCAGGAACATAACCACTTTCCCGAAGCTTCCGGTTCCGCCAACGTTGTCCAATGTGGTCAACGTGGATTTAATTGGGCATCAGTGAGCTAAAAAATAAATCCAAACACTTTCGAACACATTTTATGAAGTTTTGCATCTTTTAGATACCATGCTGATTCCGGTTTATATGGGCATTTCATGCGTAATCCCACTCTTCAATATGTAACTCCGGAACCGGAAGTCGGAAATAAATGAAATTTAATAGCAGCCTATGGGAACGTTGTACCTTTAATTTGAGACAAAGTTTGAAAAAATCGGTTCAGCCATTTCTGAGTTTCATATTTGATGTTTTTTTTGTTTTTTTTTATCACCTCAAAATTTTGGTACTTGGGGTGGTTCGAAAGTTTCACATTCACGAATATTAGGTGCACTATATCCAAAAATTTATTTTCAAAAAATTAGGTGCGGTGAATTTTTTATCAGAATACACATTTCTTCAATTGTTGATAATAATAAGAAACATCTATAAATTATACCTTTAACCTTTGGTAATCATAGGCTACCATGCGTCTCTTTCAGACATATCATGAAAAATCACCTTTTTTATACCTGGGGGCAGAAAGGGGCAAAATAAGATAATCATTTTCGGAAAGTACACTAATTTTCAAGTATCATGAACAACAAGCAATCTTTCCTAACTGTTTGAAAAATACAGCCACTTTAAACATTATAACTGTAATTTATTGCACGATTTATTATTTGTTTTTCATGTCTGAGCGAGAGGAAAGGCTTGTATCGACAAAATCATATGGCAGCTATAAGTCCAGCGAATAGCCTTTCAAATGAAACCAGTTCGACCCTAATCGGAATCTTAGCTAAAAGATATGTTCATTTGGATAACTTAGGTTTGAAAACAGATTTCAGATACTCAGATTTCATCATCTATTTCACCTTTGAAGTTCTGTAAAAAATCGAACTTTCGTCCTCGGGACTTAATATTTTGAGAAGACTCTATTCAACCTGTTAAAAAACAGAGAAAAAAATTTTTAAATCATGAAAAATCTAAAATAAAATTTTGACGTTTTGTCCGGCTAGGCGACATTGTAAGTCGGTTTTCAGAGTGCAAAAAAAAAATAAAAAAAAAAATTCCCCCATTTTTTGTTGTTGCCACCGAAAGGTCAAATAAAGCGCAATAAAAATATTTGCTTTAAAATGAAGGCCATCGCAATATTTGTTTATTTTCCTTGATGGTTTGTATTTATAGTTCGTAGGTATGAGGGTATTTAAACGATTCAAATTAAAAAAAAAATGATGAAGATGAAGGAAAACAAGCACTTGCTGGAACAAGTAGTGTGCAGTGTTGTGCTTTGACAGAAATTGAAACCAACTCAAGTTGAACTTGTAATAAAACACGCTCATGTTCGTCGTGTCGTCTTGAGTAACTGAAACTTTCAGTTGAAAATCAACCACTAAATTCTTCCCCACTGACTATCGCAGAAGCAATTTTGCCTTTCGTTTGTCATCGCCGACAATTAAGTTTGGCCACTATAGTCGTTTGTGAAATTCGAGCAACCGGAACACATTAAACACATTCCGAATAACATGTGCAAACTCTGAAACTTCTTTTTCCTATCAGCTAACTTCCGACCGCAAACCAGTACGCTTCCACCGCCCGTCGTGACTGCGCCGGTTGGCTGACAGCGTGAGGGGGGTATGAGGGAAGGGAGTGACAAACGCCCACCATAAGCACCAATTTCCCAAGTAATTTAATTTAAACTTTTCCTTAACCCTCGAAAAATGTTTCCCGACCAGATCATGAGCGTCATTGCATGGGAGCTTGATGCAGATGCAGTTTGCCTTATTTCGAAGCAAGTGCATTCGCGAGCAAATGCGCCGGGTGAAGTGAGAGGAATACCGTTCAACACTTCACATCAGACGGCCACGCCGGCATACGAATACCAACAAGACTAACCCGCAAAAAGTGAAAACATGGCAGAAGACCTCGTTTTGAATAAAAACTGATTTCGTAGTGTTTTAAGGAAGCTGATTGGGTTGCTAGACTTGATACACTTTAGGAGAGTATTTTGTTAAGGTGTATGCACCCAGGTTTTTATGTGGGGATAAGTATCGCGTAAAAACCGCGTTTATTAAAAAAATCGCGTAAAAAACCTCGTAAAAACCGCGCGAAAAAACCGCGTAAATAAACCTGAGTGTACTGTCGTGTGGTTTATAGATGAGACGAGTAACAAGTCATGAACAGTTTCCCAACATTAAAAAAAATAATAAATGCACTGTTTGAGGCTAGGTGTCTATCTAAAATCCATCGTCGTAAGATTTTTGCATTCTTTTTTGAAGGTTTCCAGCACCGATTATTTTTCAAATTTATATGAAATTTATTTGAAACAATGTGGCAAAATTGTTTGGCAAAATACAACGTACATCATTCTAATACTAGACTCAGTGAGGGTTGTAAAATTCAAAATAATCCTTTCTGTAAGCATAACCTCTTTGTATAGTTAACATAAGTAACAACAAACTTTTGTATTGATTTAATTAAATCAAATCATGTCCAGATAAAATTATTTGATACTTTTCAGCAATTGCTATTAAACCAAATTAGTTTAACCAGATACAAATGTTGCTAAGGTAGGGAGATAATTTTATCACTTGTGATGTAATGTAAACTATAAAGTATATTGAAATACAATCATATAAAAGCCGCTGAGAATGATCAGATCAAATGCGACGCTCGCCAAACGACAAATGGTTTTCAGTTCATTGTTCGGTGAAACAAAATCTGCCCACAAGTGTCAAAGAATAAAGTTTTTCGTCGAAAATTTTTCGCCGAAAGTTATCCGCCAGTGCTGTGTCGGCCTGGTGTCTGGAGAAGGGGTCTTTCCGTCCACCAGCCGGTGTCCGACCAGTAGACGTTCCGAAAACTCAGGCACACTGCGGGTTCAGCAACGATACAATGATCTTAATGGCATGTGTATATTTTAACATAATTCTAACCATATGCTGACAGCAGCGTGGCAAGTTTATATTTCTTACGAGATTTGTCATTGTGCGTTAGGAAAGGCGGATGGGGGCTTGGGGGAAATCTCCGGGAAAAAGTTTTCACTTTCGCTTTATTTAGTCATTTGGCAGGACTGCTACTCTATGCCAATGGGGAGCAAAGTTTCCGCAGTCAACTGTTTCATTCGGGGACAGATGGCGTATTTACGAGAACTTTGAACTTTATTAAAGGGCATCCTGTCGGAATGGAAAGTGTGCAAGTCGTTTGGGAAAATAGATTGATATTCAAATTTAAAAGGCTCGCCATCACGAAAGGTTTTTGGTTTGAAAAGTTGGAACTGATTTTAATTCAACCCCCTAAACGTGGCGCAAATCAATGATTTATGGGTTTAACGTGTTTAACCTGAACTCGAGAAATCATCGCACGAGCGAATGGATAACTTCGTAATTGCCCGTTCAAATGCACTCTCAGGTAGTTGAATTTCCCAGCGCTAGTGGTGTGCAATGAGAGTTCAAATCGAAGATGATGCCGATTCTCATTTGGATGCACATCACGAAGTCGATAAATGTTCGAATTCCCTTTTGCCGCACACAGGTGAAACCGTTTCATTTTCAAACCAAACAAACACAGCCAATTAGTAGGTACATATTCCGATCGAACGCACGGTATCACCTCTATCCGTTTCTAGCGAAATGCTGATTTTCCCCAGACACTATCAAGCCACGTAGCAAAACTATCGCATCAAAAGTTTTCTGACCAACTTCTTAATCTATCTGCATTTTCTATTATACCAGTATGTGCCTATGTGTTGTTAGGGCGGTAGCACAAGATACTTTCAGCGCGTGAATGAGCACGGGTAAAGCACATTGTATTTGTATGTTATGCGTACTATTTGATTTGAAGGTCTAACAGAAATTCAGAAATTTTGCTTTTCAAGAGAACTTGCCACTTACTATTATTGCCTCTCAGTTTTATTTATTTAATTTAGCCTATAGTGTTGCAGTGGAGCATAACTGTTGTCTTTCTCAAAGGTTATGCAATCGATCCAAATGTGGAATTTTTAACCGAGGTCGGGAGGACCACGTATATCATTCAACACAGTTCGAAGAGATCGGAAAATGTCTCTGTGCGTGTGTGTATGAATCTGTTTCTCAAATATGACTGGACCGCATACCGCATAACCATAGTATCAAATGAAAGGTAGGTCCCCTTCGGCTTCTGCTGATTTTTTTTATTGATCGGACTTCCGGTTCCGGAGTTACAGGTTGAAGAGTGCGGTCGCACAATAAATATAAACTGGTACCACCATGATTATGTCCCGGGGGTACGTTTTACCCCATCTTCCCCTACAAATGATGCAATACTATTTCTATTCTGTTCTGACCCTTGCACAGCCAGTATTGAAAAGCATTCTGGAAAACACTGCAGTTATTCTTGAGTGCTTTTCTTGTCAACATTAATATTTGAGCATTTTATAATATTAAAACGGCCAGGCCTACTGTGTGGGTTTAAATGTTATTCAAAATTATACAGCATCTAAATTATTAATTTAACGAATTCATTTAATTTAAGGAATCGTTTTGAATCTCGAAGGAGGATGAAACCGTACCGACCGTTTCAGTTCAAAGGGAATATGATAAATCGTTGGGAGTGACTTGGCTAAGAAGGCGAATGTCACTCCTTTGGTGCTTTGGAATGGGACAGAGGTATTTACACCTTGTCCTGGCTAATGAGCTAAGGTTAAAACACCTTTACCCGGTCTAAAAACAAAAGAAATAAATTTAAAGAAGAAAAATTAGCTTTCGGTTGTAGGCTTTCTACAGGAGTTTTTGGGTTGTGAACTTCAGTCACGGTTTCCGCCCTGTCACTACTAAATCGATTTTATATACGTGAACTAGTTTACAACTTTATGAACATTATTCATACAATCAAAGGTTCACTCATGGTGCTATTCGTATATTTAGGAACAGTAGTTCACAAAATCAAAACATTCTGGCTATTTTCTCGTGAACTATTTCACGAATCTCGGAATTTTATTTATGAATCCATTCTATCCGCCATTCCTATTACAGTAGTCACGACCATGCTTGCCCGTGAAATAAATCATAAAATTATAAAATATTATTCATGTATATGTAAGCTAGTTCATGAATTTTAGTATAATAGCCACGACTTACCATTCATGCTCGTGAAATAATTCACGAAATAATAAATTATTATTCATGTATTCGTGAACTGGTTCATTTTTCCTAAAATAGTATCCACAAAATCATGAAATATTTTTCATGTATTCGGTTTATGATACCCAGCATAATAATCACGACTTACCATTCGTGACCGTGAAATAGTTCGCGAAATCATAAATTATTATTCATGTGAACTGGTACGTGATTCCTAGGACAATGGTCACGTCTGACCATTCGTGCTCGTCAAATAGTTCATAAAATCATCAAATCATTCATGAATTGGTGAACTAGTTTATGATTCCTAGCACATGATTTACGATCTTATTTGGGTACTTGTAATATTTAGAATATATTTCTAATTATTTTCAATTTCATGAAACATGGTAATGAAATTTTCGCGTGAACTATTTAATAAATTTGGAGCATTATTCGTGGAATTGATAATAGGTAGGTAATAGGTACGAGAAGTAGACATAAGAAAACTATTAGGATCTTGAACATCGTTATTCATTCGATAAGGTTTAGTGCGATGTCGAAAACGAAAACCGCGTTGAGCACCACAAATCGTGTTCATGATATATTCCATAAAATAAAACTGCTGATATTATGAACATGGGTCACATTACTCCACGTGTCAAATTAGAAAGCAAGCTCTATAATAAAATATCACGATAACGTGAGCAGAAATTACTAAAATCGTGACTAAGATCCTGAAATTATGAACATGAATTACTCTACTCATGACTAAAATATGACGATAACGTGAATAGAAATTATGAAAATCATGACAAAGTTCCTGAAGTCATGAACATAAATTACATTACCGCCTGTTTAAATTGTTAAAAATCGCGACTAATATCCTCGAATCATGAAAATGGTTTATTCTACTCATGACTAAAATATAACGTTAACGTGATTAGAAATTACTAAATTCGCGACTAAGATCCTGAAATCATGATCTGTCTGACAGAAAAATCCGATAGTCACTCAAACTCATGAATAAAATAGTAAGGTAACGTGATAAGAAATCAGGAAATCACGAATAAGCTCCTGAAATCATGAACATCATGTTACTGGAAATTGATCACGATTTTTGTAAATCGTTCAGTTCACGAAATCGTGATCTTTTGTTTATGAATTTCTGAACGAATTTTTTTTCTGTGTAATAGAGAAAAGATTAGACAAATCCAAGTTATATTTTCAATAACTAAGTATTAAAAAAATAATACGCAACTTACTTGCGCTTGTATGTATAGATCTAGTCACGGTTTTCGATTGAAAATAGCTCTTTTCCAAGGTAAGCAACTCTAAAACGGGCAAAAATGAACAAACCATTCGCTAACTAAATAAAATAACTAGAAAAATGCACAAAATGTTAAAAAAAATCAGGACACCCCAAGGCTTCTCTCTACCGAAATAGCTATAGTGAATATGGTGTGACTCTACCGTGAAATGCATCTTTCATTTTCGTATTTGTACAGGAATTTACTTTCGGCTTTTCGGCAGGTACCACGGACACGTCAATTAATATTAATATCAAATATACGTTTTAAAAGTTATTTTCGAGGTATCCGCTGATATTCTTTTTGTAGATAGTGGATGACTAGAAGTAACAAAATCATTTCGTTCAAATATTTCGAATATATGACTTCTCTTACTTATAATAATCACGACAGGAATTTGTTGTATTTGTTTTCAATAACCATAAACAGACTTTTCATGCGAATTAATTTTTGGCTTGTTTCTCTATAAACTATTAAAATGATTAATAGAGAGGATGGACATTGATAGGTTTTGTCTTCCTTACAAAGAAAGCCTATAAACCTGCTCTTTGTTTTATATACTTTCTAGAATCCACATATCACGAATATATGTTCGTAAAACACCAAGCATTGCTTTTGTGAAAAGCTTTAAAATATTATTGAAGTAGTTTAATTGAATTGTTAATAACGTATTTTAGAAAGCGACTGCAACTGCGCGGGATGCGATATATTCGCATTTGACCCTGTTCAGAAAGTGAGCTATTTTCAAATGAAAAACGCGAATAGTAGCGAAAACAAGTTAGCTTATTTAACAAAATTGTCTATTTCAGCCATCTACATAACTTTTTAGTACTTAAAAAATCGTTTAAAGTTCCATAAAAGAAATCCATAAAAGAAATTGTGGTATCCGAAAGAAATCTTCGTGGTAATATTTTTACAACTTTACGGAAGTGATAGTATTTATCTATTGGAATTATTGAAGAAAATAAATTTTGTACCTCACTTTTAGGGAAATTAATCATTGATCCGATGAGATCGAAAGAAGGGAAGTTTCTTTCCAAGAAACTTCCTCAAGGACATCATAGGCTAAAATCAATAGTTTTGACGCAATCAAAAAGCCTCCTTTTTGCTTTTTCGGACTGCACAGTGATTTTTTCCACTAAATTGACGTCAAATCGTTAAATTTGGAACAACGACGTCTTCGAAGGAATTTGTCGACACTTTCATAAGGTGTTGTTATTTTAATGATTAAGCTCCCTAAAAGTGAGATATAATCACCAACTTTCTTGAAAGCGCATATATTGAATTTATGTCGACAAAGCTGTAGAGCAAGCCTTTGCCAACAAATTTGCTGAAGGCACTAGTCTTTATCTTTAATATCTTCGACACTATGGCTGGTTGTTTGTGGTTGAAATGAAATTATGAAATTTATATATTTTCAGGTAGTATTGTGTGACATACTTGTTTTTCGTAGTTGATCTGATTTTTTTTATCATTTTTTTTTCAAATGTTCGAAACATATTTTTCTTGTGCCTTAGCGTAGACTAGGTAAGCAAATCAATCCGAAAAAATCTAATCCGAGAAATAAACCTGATACATTCGATAATAAAATGTAAACATATTATAGATGTTAGTGAAGAAAATATTGTTCATTGCTAGGGAATTAGCCACTGCGAGTAGTTCTTCATTCGTCACCGGAGCCACCATTTCGGCCGCGCCCACACTGTCTTGTGGTGCAGGTGGCCAGGGGCTTGTGACTCGAGATGGGAAGAGTACTTCGATAATCCTCGCCAGCCGGTCCGAAGACCGTTCTGGGGGTGGAGAGCCCCCTTTGGTCTAGGCCGTCACGATTCTGTAGGCGTCACCCCACGGATTCGCGTTGGCACTCTCACACAGGTTGTCGAAACACGCTCTCTTGCTGCTTTTAATAGCCTTGTTAAAGGCCAATTTCGCAACTCGAAACACTTCACGGCGGTTATCTCTTGCATCCTCGGTGCGGGCTTTTTGCACCCTACGTCTAGCTCTAAGGCAGGCTGATCGTAGAGCTACAATCTCGGCACTCCACCAGTATACCGGGCATCGGCGGTTTCTTGGCAGGGTTTTTCTCGGCATAGTGGCGTCGCACGCGCGTGATAGAACGGCTACCAGCGAATCCCCGCTTAGACTGTCGGTGTTGACCTCCCGTCCCAGGGCCGCGGTGAAAGCTTCGCTGTCGAAGTGATTGGACTTCCACCCGCGTACCTGCCCTCGGATGCTGCACACCATAGTTGATCCTGAAGCGAATTTCTAAGTGATCGCCATGGGTGTAGCCCTCGTCTACCCTCCATTCCATGCCTGGAACCGGACCCGGCCTGGCAAACGTTACGTCAATCCATGCCTACACCCCGTTTCTACGGAATGTGCTAGCGGAGCCATTATTGGCTAACACAGCGTCGAGTTTCGCAAGCACCTCCAGTAGCGCTTGGCCCCTGCTATTTGTACAGCGGCTGCCCCACTCTACTGCCCAAGCGTTGAAGTTTCCCGCTATGACTACCGAGACCGACTGCCACAACAGCTGTTGAGCAGCTGCACAATAGTTAAGATTTAGGTGTGTGACGCTCACGGCTTCCTCTTATTGGTCTCACCGAAGGGACACGAAGGTCCATCCATAGCATGGTAACGGGCTTGCTTCTTAGCGGTGCAGATAAGGCATTTATGCGCCTTAGTGCAGCCCCGCTATTTATGACCCTCCTCGCCGCAGCGACGACATAATTTGCTCCTGTCTATTCCCTTGCATTCGTACGGCTTGTGGCCGGACTCAAGGCACCGATTGCACCTATCCACTGAAGGCGGCTGGGGTATGCTAACTAGACATACTGACCAGCCGATCTTCAGTTTTACTTTCTCGGTGAAATTGAGTTTGTTTACATCGTGTTTACGTTTTTTTGCTCTGGACAAAGTTCCATTTATATTTGTTTTACTTACCGTTTTTGGCGAAAAGGTTGCCAGTCCCTTGACGGACATTCTGTTTTGTTTCGTGTACTACACATGATCGCATAGTTGTCCCGTTTTCTATGGGATTTCCTATCTTTATGGGACTGATATGCGATCATGGGCAGTGTACTGCTCACCAGTGAAATCCTTGTGCTAAAGTGCTTTATTTCGCCGTGTGAAAATTTTGTGAGTCTACGATGAAATTGTGAGACTGCAACCTGTGTGTAACTCCCCATAAAAAAAACTTACGCACTCACTTCGCACGCGAGTAGTGGAAAGTGTTCCCCACACTTCAACTTTGCGCACAGCGAGACGAAATCTCGGGTGGGTTTTCAAAAGGTCGTAAGCGACAAAAGGCGGGTCGAAATCAGCCATGAGTTATAGTTGCAAGTCATGCGACTCTCCCGTTAATGGGATTGAGAAAATTGCATGTCGCGGCCATTGCGGATCCATCGGATTTTCCACCGCACCTGTATTCCCAATATGCAGCGATCCGCACTAGACCTGTTGTCTAGTTTCAACAACAACCTGTACTGGCTCTGTGACGATTGTGCTCGTTGTTTCAACGAGTGGGTGCAGCAATCCGTTTCCGCTGCTCCCATTGTGGACAAAAAAAATTATGTGAGGCTGTAGATAATTTGAACACGGTCGTCTCAAATCTCTCGAGTCGCATTGAAAATCAGTTTTCCGGCCAATTGTGGTTCTGTAACTCAAAGGGGGCTGTTTGTCAAGCGACTTCCTGAAGATCTGCACACTCCGCAACGATGTCGCGAGAATAATGCTAAAATTCGCGCCTCTGCAGCCGCTGGCTGTGGTACTAGAACCATTCAGCGGGAAATCAGAACAGTTGCGGATGAGCGGGAGTAGTTTTGGGTCTATTTGAGCCGTCTTGACCCGAGCCATACAGTGGAGGAAATCGTTGCCATGACCCAAGAATGCCTTGGAATAAGCGATGCACCCAAAGCAATTTTGTTGGTCAAGAAGGACACCGATCTCACGAAACTCAACTTCGTTTCTTTCCGAGTTGAGCTTCCGAGCGAACTAAAGGACACTGCACTCAAAGCGTCTATTTGGCCGACTGGAGTACTCGTTCGGGAATTTAATTTCGACCAGCCAAAGCAGGATAGATTTCGCTAATGTGATACTGAGATGCACCGTAGCTTGTATTATGGAAGCCCTCGATCCCCCCGCCACAGTCCAGCTAATGCAGCCAACGTTCACCAGTCGTCTCGGTCCTGCGTGCGGGAGTGGAAAAAGAGTCTTCCAAACTTCCTCCTGCGGCAAGTACCCATCCTTTCTCAATAATTCAAGCGCTGAAATGTTCCCCGATTCCAGTTCTCTGTTAATTGTACCGTATCAGCTCCAGATGCCGTTCTTCCTGCTTGCGAACCGCAGCTGTTTACGAGAGATACTTAGTCCAGCTGCATTGCATACATCCCACGTAATGTCGTCTCTTCGGTCACCGGGACGCACACTTGCCGCCAGCCGTGAGGAAGCCCTTGGTCCCCCCACCACAGTCGAGCCCTTCCTGTCAGCGACCAGCAGCCGTCCCGGTCCTGTGGTGGAGATGGGACGAGAGGTCTTCCGCAAACCTACCTCAGGCAAGTACAATGCATCTGTGAGCTCTTCCTCGCCTCAAAGCTCCTCGATTTCCAGCATTGGTCAACGACGGGCTAAACTGCTGCTATACTACCAAAATGTTGGTGGTATTAATTCAATCGTTGAGCAATACCGTCTTGCAGTCTCCAATAAGAGTTTTGACATCATTGCTTCGTCGAAACATGGTTGAACGAGGACACGCTTTCCAGTCAGGTGTTCGGTACTGAATACGAGGTGTTTCGCTGTGACCGGAGCCCTAGCAACAGCTGAAAATCCACCGGAGGCGGCGTATTAGTAGCGGTTAAAACCAGCTTGAAGGCAAGAATCGTCGAGAACACTTCTTGGGTTTGTCTAGAGCAGGTTTGGACAATTATCGAGCTTGGCGACCGTGAGTTGTACTTGTGTCTTTGTATGTTCCAACCGACCGTGCTCGTGATACCGAATACGTTGAAGCACACTGCAGTTTTTACTATCCTCGAAGATGCTAACGCTGTTGATGAGATCATGGTACTAGGAGATTTTAATCTTCCTAGCATTTCATGGAAATCTTCCCGTAATGGATTTCTATATCCGGATTCGGACCAATCCGTTCTCCACCCATGTGCAGTGAGGCTACTTGACAGCTATAGCTTAGCCACGTTACTACAAATCAATCCTATTGCCAATGAGAATAGCCGCCATCTCGATCTTTGTTTTATCAGCGATCAGGTTTCCGCCACATCAATAGTGACGGCTCCCTCTCCCCTAGTAAAACCAGTGGCACATCATCCTGCACTGATCGCCACGATTGATAGCTCTGTGGTGCATGACTTCGATATATTATCGCTTTCTGTCTCCTACAATTTCCGTAAAGCTGATAATCGCAGTATCGCAGACCTTCTTTCCACCATCGACTGGGAAAATATTCTGGACCCCAAAGTTGTCGAAACCGCAGTTCAAACCTTTTCAAACGTTCTGGTGTATGCTATTGACAGGCACGTTCCAAAGAAAGTTCACCATCGACAAACCGGCCCTCCATGGCAAACGAGTACACTGCGACGGCTGAAGTCTATAAAGAGAGCTGCCCTGCGGAGGTTTACCAAGTATCGCACAATATCACTCAGAGACTAATACGTCAGTCTCAACCATGCGTACAAACGAGCCAGTCAACACTGTTTCTATCGATATCAGCAAAATATTCAGCGTAATCTCAAGTCGCATCCTAAACGTTTCTGGAAATATGTGAACCAGCAGCGCAAGGAATCAGGCCTGCCGTCGTCTATGACTTTCAATGGGAACACAGCTACCACATCTCGAGACATATGTGCACTCTTTTCGGAAAAAATTCGCGAATGTATTCACAGATGAGGCACTAACTATTGAGCAAATCGAACTAGCCGCTAGAAGAACTCCACTTGTAGGCCAAGCTTTGGGTGTTATCGATGTCGATGCAGCAATTATTACCAGAGTTTTCTCTCGGCTTAAGTCATCTTTCAATCCGAGACCCGACGGGTTCCCCTCCGTTATCCTGAAAAGGCACATTGGAGCTTTGATTATTCCGCTTCTTCATATTTTTCGAGCATCTATTGCTAGAGGAGTTTTCCCGTCTTGCTGGAAATACGCGAACATGTTCCCAGTCCACAAGAAGGGTAATAAGCGAGATGTCAATAATTACCGTGGAATAACTTCATTGAGTGCAGTTTCGAAGTTGTTCGAACTGGTGATTATGGTATCTCTTCAAGCTCATTGTAAGCAGTACCTAAGTGACGATCAACACGGCTTCACGTCCGGGCGGTCAACAGCGTCTAACCTACTGTGTTTAACATCCTACATAACAGAGAGTATGGAACATCGTGCTCAAACCGACGTTGTTTACACCGACTTATCTGCCACTTTCGATAAGATTAATCACGATATCGCAATCGCAAAAATGGAGAGATTTTGAATAAATGGTAGTGTTTTGCAGTTGTTTCGATCCTACCTCACAGACCGAGAGATAGCGGTTGTCATAGGAGATTGTCAGGCCCCCACCTTCATTTCTACGTCAGAAATACCTCAAAGAAGCCACTTGGGACCGTTGATGTTTCTGCTATACTTCAATGATGTACATCTAGTTCTGAAGACTCCACGATTGTCCTTCGCAGATGACCTCAAGATATTCCGCCTAATTCGTTCAATTGAAGATTGCAGATTTCTCCAACAGCAGCTTGATGTCTTTGCTGATTGATGTAACACGAACCGCATGTGCGTGAACCCGAAGAAGTGTTCGGTAATATCGTTTGCACGGAAAAAGGATTCGATTCATTTTAACTACCGTCTACTAGAAACAGACATTGAACGCGTCAGTCACGTTAAAGATCTGGGTGATTCTGTATCCTCAACTTACGTTTAAACAACACGTCTCCTATGTAGTTGGTAAAGCATCTCGAGCACTGGGATGCATCTTCAGAATAGCTAAAAAATTTTTACGGATATCTATTGTCTCAAATCGCTCTACTGTTCTTTATCGCGATCAATTCTAGAATATTGCTCTGAAGTTTGGAGTCCAAACTACAATAATGGCGTTGAGAGAATAGTCCGTTCAGCGTCGCTTTTTACGTTTCGTGCTTCGTAGATTGCCGTGGAGAGATCCTTCCCGACTACCTCGCTATGAAAACCGGTGTCAGCGAATTCAACTAGAGCCTCTACATGTTCGGAGGAATACTGCAAGAGCCTTGTTCATCGCTGACACTCTGCAAGGTCGTATAGATGCCCCAGCTATTCTGGAACCAATCAACACAAACGTCGCTCCTCGAACACTACGCAACAATATATGTTCATATGTTACCATTCCGACGCACTAACTATAGTATGTATGGAGCCATCACTGGTCTGCAACGAATTTTTAACCAGGCAGCTACGGCATTTGATTTCAACGTTTCTCGACAAAATCTACGTATACGTTTTCCCAGACTATTTAATCAATTAGCTAACAACACTTGACCTTTTTATTTGTTTTTAATTATTGTATGACTATTGTTTTTGTGTACTTGATTGTTAGAAATTAGATTAGTATTAAGGCCAACATCATTGGGGCTTTGACATGCCTGTTGATGTATTGAACAAATAAACAAATAGCTTCCGCATTCAGTAGCCTGATGCGTACCAGAGAGTCCCGCTCTCAAGCACACAGAGGCCCGCTCGATTACTGCGCCACATTGTTCTGTGACGGCAGCGACTACATCATCTGCGGTCGTGACCTCGTCCAGTTGCTTGCACTGGAGAGTCACTTCCGCCCCTAAAGATCTCACCTGGGCGCCTTTACCCAGGACCTCTTGGGCCAAGGTCTTGTACGCCGCAATAGATTGTGCGCCTCGCTTCAGCACCAAGAGCATTTCGCCGGTCTTGGTGCGTCTCACGCTGCGCACGTCCTGCCCGAGCGCCGAGAGACTTTCGGCCGCCCGCATTGACTTAAGGACGTCAGCATATTTGTCCTCGTCGGTCTTTACCCACAAGTCCTCGCCTCTGTCCTTGGCCTTCTTAGCGGGTCGAGGTGCGTTCGGCGTCGGCTTCCTCCTACTGACCAACTTCCAGGGGTTTTCGCCTGTCCTGTCCCGGTTCTGCCGGATTGCTGGTACCTTTTCTCTGCCCGGCGGGGTCATTTGCACCCCGGTTTACATTACCCAAACGGCGTTTGACCGTCACGGTTACACGCCTTTTGGCGTTGCTTTTTGCACCCTCGCCTGGTGACTTCTTAGGTCGCTTCAGGTTCGGCGTCGTCTTGCCCTTGTCCCTGACCTTCGAGAGGAAATCAGCCGCCGTTTTGAACAACTTGGCTGCACCATAGAAGGGGAAGGGGAAGGCCCCTGCCTGGGTTCCTCTGTCGACCTTCTCTCTTCCCTCCACTCTCTTGACGTACGCTTCCTGTTCTTGTCTTGCGACTCGAACAGCTTTGCGGAGCACCAGCAGGTTCTGTTTCAGATCTTTGCTGATGTTTTGTTTCGCATTTGCGAACTCGATGGTGCTATCTAGTAACTCCACAACTTTAAGCATCGCGAGTAGTGGCCCGTCCAGCGCGTTGGTAGAGCTATTTCTTACCACCGTTGGGGAGTCACTGGTGCTGTCAAGCTATGGAGGTGATGGGAATTACCTTGGGGACTGAAGCTGAAAGATGTGCTACTCGACTCGACAGTGAACGTATAACTCGTTCTGAACGCAAAGTGGGTGTCGCGGGAAACCAGGCCCGAATTCAACAGAGAGAACAAAATGTGCAAAGCCAAGAACATTTTCATGATGAGGAAAGTGAGCTCTGCGGACACGGTATAATAGATTATCTATTAAGGTACTACAACCGAGTTATACACCGTACTTTATCTTCAAACGCGTTTTTCCGAATATATTGGAAATTTTCACAAATCGTTACATAACTGTTACAAATTATAAAATAAAGGAAATCCTTCTCGTCTAAACATAGCCAAAGTGACTATGATCATAAAAAATATGAGTTTTCTGATTACAGATTACCCGACTTGCCAAAACTTTACTTAAGGACTCATGCAGTTTCAACATCAATGTCATAAATGAATTTTCAAGGTCGCGAGAGATTTTCATTTTGTTTTCAAATATAAAATTGAAAAGTCAAAACATGTATTATCAAAATAAAAAAAAAGTTTCAAATCTATTGAGTAGATGCTTTACAGTTTATTCCCAAAAAAGTACTCAATTTTAGGCCTCGCGAGTAAAAGACCACCTTAAGAGGGTAAGAAATATTTGTAGATGTAAAAATACGGTCCATAATGTCAGGGAATTTTATTAAAGCCGCGTTGGATTATTTCTCTTGCTGAGGAACACTTGGGATTTTTGATGTCCTTGGAAGTACAGGGATCTCCTTTTCTAAGTTTAGGTTTCTGAGATCAGAAGCGACTTGCTTCGGTTTTGCACCAGTACTTCCTCGAGTAGTTATTTTCGGGGGACCTTGAAGAGGCTGGTCTTTACAGCGAAACTTTGGAAAGAAAATGTCCCTCCTTTTTCTATTGCTTCTAGGCACAACGGATGATGTTACTTTCTGGTGTTCATCAGAATCTTCTTCGTCAGTAGACAAGTTAGTATGGATGTTGGTAAGGCTGGTTGCGTAGCTATCTTTAGCATTTCTGTAAAAGATCGCTTAGAGCATCCATGAAGGGAACGCTTAAGATTCTCCTTGCGCTTTTTGTACGCGGGACATGTCGGGAGATCCTGTGGGTTTTCTCCACAGTAGAGACACTTTTTGACATCCCTTCCACTGGAATCTGTGGAATGATCCCCACCGCATTTCCCACAATGAACCTTATTGCTACAATGGGAGGCTGTGTGTCCCAATTGTTTGCAATTAGTACTGTTCACGACCCGCGGCACAACTTGTATATTTAACGGTATCCAGATGGCTTACTAGAAAAAAGTACAATGCTTCTCTGTTCACTGGCCGGATAACGGTAAACTCAAAAACATAAACACAAAAGAAGGGAAAAAATATTTAAACCTCGACGAGCCGCAGATTGCGCGAGATAATTTTGGCAGTGGGTTAGCACTATTCTTTTCAATGCTACACTGCAGGGACTGGAAAGATTGACCAATCGGTCCGAGAGTCACCGAACGAATGATAACCTCACAATTATTTCTCTTAATTTATTAGTGTAGGTACTGTCGCTATACGCACAACGGCTCCATATGCTACGGAATCCCCTATTCGTATGGGACGATCAAGCGTAGAGCGGCAGTACAACTTTAATATAATTTTAAATTGTAAACTCTTAGGTTTAAGGTTCCTACAAGTTGATGGTATTTTATTTCCGGCTGATCCTCTTCAATATCAGTTTCTAAATATTTCGGTTTGACATGGAACCATCCAGAAGTGGGAAAAAACCTGACAAATAATGATCAAAATAATAACTTGACTACCCTGATTTTACTTTAAATGGAATAGATGTTCATGTTAGTACATACTAGGAATTGACTTAGAGCTGATTCGTTGGATTTTTAATATCTCGTACAGTGAATGTGAATATAGTCATAGGTATATTTTCACGCATCACGTGAGCGTGGGAAAAATTTTGCCACATGAAGCTCAACCCAACAATTTAACACAATTCATCCGCACGTACCATCCGAGAACATTAACGTGCATGCATAATAGTTGAGCTTTGGAAGAATTTTCACACTCAATTACAGAAAACTTTCTCTAGATGCTTCGCTCTCGCAAGGGGTGAAAGTTAGGCAAATGGCATTGCACTTTCTCGTGTCATGCGAAAGCGTGGGTGGGAAATTAGTCTCACACAAGGAGGGTAACTTTGGTTTTGTTCTGCAAAACTTCAGCTGTGCGATATCAAATATAGTGCAGTTTTCATTCACGGTAGATTTACTATTTCTCTGTTCGAATGAAACCGAGTGAGGAGGAAACAATTTTATCGCGTACGATTCTGTCGAGTGTATCGGCTTCTTTCTATTAGTTTTGTTGGAGTTTGTTGGAGCCATTATGTCGCTTTCTAGATGTTGGATACTGATTATTGGGTGATTACGCTCGAGATTGTTTCCGTGTCAACTTTACTGTTCCATATACATACTGTTCAATTTATGTTATAGATAAGTACTTTTTATGCTACGCAACGCACAGATGGTCAGCCAAACGTAGGAAGCAATATTTTATTCGCTTTTGGGTTGTGTTATGGTTCAATTGTGAAAGCTGTCCATAAATCCGTATCATAAAAATTCTTCATCGTAGCCATGCTATCCCTTGTGTGTGGGTGGCACTTGGCACATTTCAAGTTCACCTCTACCGTTAGTAGCGAATACGGCATATGTATGTTATGTTAGAATTCAAAATTCTTTATTTGCGGGAACATACGAAGTCAGACAGAATTCAGATTTAAAATTGTAATGCTATGAAATAAAACACTTTATGTAAGATTAGACAGATTACTTTTAGTTTTTGAATAGAATATGTTTATATTGATACGAATAGTTCGGCAGATTTGGCTTCACTATATTTAACCAGACCGCCAAATGCATTTAGGACAACTGTGCGAATTTCGGGCAGAGAACAAAACCGAGTAGTTCCCGTCGGGTGTTCTTATTTGCGCGTGGTAATGGATTGAGCAAACAAGCTATCAAATTTCTCAACAAAACGGATCTGTCACAGCTCCTCCCGTATAGCATTCCGCCCTAGCGCCGAGCGAGCTCCTGTTACGATGTTCTCTGGGGAGGATTGGAGGCGTGAAAAAACAATTTATACTTTTCCGCTCTTATCCTGTTTACCAGTGCGACTGGAAACATGCCGAGGGTACAAACTTTCCAAATTCTAGCAACAGTTAGGTTCGCTGGCTAGACGCTAGAAAGGAGGCGCTCGTGGAAAACACACATGGTGTCATGTTGATTCAGTGCTGTCGGTGATGAAGAGAAGGGAGTTTCGGATTTTTTCTTCACAGGTGACGAAAGCTATTTTTTCCAACTAAGTCGCAATGCCTCGCGGCATACTTTGAGTGGGATCGGTTAAGAAGCGTTAGGAGTAAGTTTATCCAAACGATGCCTACTTTGAGCTGCCGGCTCCCTTGCGGAATAGGCTAAGGGGATGTATCAAAATATTTTGACAAAACCTAATTTGTCGGATTTGTCGAGTGTTTGTTTTTATTGGTTGGGGTGATAAACTGTTGGGGTCTTGGTTGGAATGATAGAGTCTAGAAAAATTGTTCCGATGTTGTAATTTCTACAAACAGACATATTTCTTTTTGCCTGACGCTCCATTTGAAAACTAAATTAGCAAATGTGTAAGGTCCCCATTTGCAACGTTCCGTTCGCTTATTGGTGAAGCCAAGTATTTTATACAAATTTAAACGATTAATTTTGAACTTTCTTCAAAACATAAGCTAACGTATTCACTGTCACACAAGCAATGATCACCTCGGTATTCCGTAACTGTCACAAACGTAGTATTTAGGGAGCAATACCACATCTTAAACGACTCAGATCTAAGGCACTTCAATTGTATTGTCGTACAGGCTGTCGTTTCGCCAAATATCGTTTTGCGCTAGCGAGTAATAATGATCGATCGCATAACTTTTTCTTGTACAAACGCTACTCCATTCGAACACAAGACAACTTGCACAATAATCCCCGACAGTTTTGGAAATACGTGAACTCCAAACGGAAAGAAAATGGATTACCTACTGATATATTTTGACGGAGCAGACTGCTAGTCTCGCTTCGTAGAAGGGTGACCTATTCGCCATGCACTTTTAAAGTCACACGGAAAAAATCCATTCATAAATTAATGAAAACAAGACCACGATTACGTGAACTGAAGGATTTACGAAAACCGTGACCAAGTTCTTGAAATTATGATTAATAAATCTCGTGTTCATGAAACTATTTGTGTTTCCAAAAAACTAGTTCGCGTCGAATATATACATGGCGTTACATTCGGATGTTTAGTAGGGTGACTGTGGTTGTTCCCTGGACATGTTCAGTTTTTGTTGCGATCCTTGTTCACAATTTGGGAATACACAGCCGACAGTTAAACGATGTTCATGATTGCAGGAGCTTTATTCGCGATTTTTGTGATTTCTCATCAAGTTACCATGATATTTTACTCATGAGTGTGCTATCGAATTTTTCTATCAGAGTAGCGTGATTTATGTTCATCAATGCAGGACCTTAGTCACGATTTTCGTAATTTGTATTTCGTGGTATTTTAGTCATGAGTAGAGTGATTCATTTTCATGATTTCAGGATACTAGTTACGCTTTTTGTGTGATTAATGTGATTTTTATTAATGATTTCAGGATCTTTGTTACGATTTTCATAATTTTTATTCACGTTAGCGTGATATTTTAGTCACGAGTAGAGTGATTTATGTTCATGATTTCAGGATCTTAGTCACGATTTTTGAAATTTTGGTCACGAATAGTATGATTTATGTTCTTGATTTTCGTAATTTATTTGCCCTTCATCATGATATTTTATTCTAGAGCTTACGTTCGAATTTGATACGTGGATTGATGTGACTGATGTTCATGACATCAGCAGTTTTATTATGATATTCGTAATTTCTCTCCGCCTTATTGCGATCTGTTATTTTTTGGTTATTATCGGTTTTTTGGTTTTTCCATTAATTATATCACGAATACGATTTGTGGCTCTATAATGTGTTTTTGGCACTCAGCACAGTTTTCTTTTTCTGTCGACACACTGAACCTTATCAAATGAATAACGATGTTCTAATAGTTTTCTTATATCTACTGCTCGTGCCTCTTGCTGGTCGCTAGCAGCTGGACATAAATGACATTTCATGGAATAGTGCATTGAACAAAAATGATACTACGATTAATGCTCTAGATTTTGTGAAATAGTTCTCGTGAAAATTTCATGACCATGTTGCATGAAATTGAAAATGATTGGGGATATCTTCTAAATATCACAAGCATGCAAGATATATCCTAGGTCAAGTAATAGGAATCATGAAAAATGTATAATAGGAATCATAGTTCACGAACCCATGTATAATATTTTATGATTTTGTGAAATATGTTATATGCTCGAATGGCCAGTGGTGACTAATGTACTAGAAACCATGAACCAGTTCACGAATACATTAATATTTGATGGTTTCGTGAGCTATTTCGCCAGCACGAATGGTATGACGTGACTTTAAGTTCATGAATACATAAATAATATTCTTTGATTTCGTGAACTATTTCACTAACGTGAATGGTAAATCGCGGCTATTATACTTGGAATCATGAATCAGTTTACGAATACATGAATGCAAATCCCCAAAGGGAAAATTTTGGACGATGCCAAATTTTTTTGTGCATAAGGGCACATACCTTGCATAAAGTACGGTTTTTTGTTTTAGTGTTTCGGATTCTCCTCGTCAGTAACTAGCACCAACTGGGTGTCTAGTTAGACGATGTATCTAAGCTAGTACCCAAATTAGCACTAGTTAGACACTAAAATCCAAAAAGTCACACGTCTTGTGTGAACACTAAACAACTGGCTTATACCGAGTGATGTCTCGATAGTAAGCACAGAAGTTCTGTTTGCCGACGAAGAATATGAACCGAAACTGTCTTGTGGTTTGAAGACCCAAACTCCTGAAATTATGCAAATCCCCAAAGGGAAAATTTTGGACGATGCCAAATTTTTTTGTGCATAAGGGCACATACCTTGCATAAAGTACGGTTTTTTGTTTTAGTGTTTCGGATTCTCCTCGTCAGTAACTAGCACCAACTGGGTGTCTAGTTAGACGATGTATCTAAGCTAGTACCCAAATTAGCACTAGTTAGACACTAAAATCCAAAAAGTCACACGTCTTGTGTGAACACTAAACAACTGGCTTATACCGAGTGATGTCTCGATAGTAAGCACAGAAGTTCTGTTTGCCGACGAAGAATATGAACCGAAACTGTCTTGTGGTTTGAAGACCCAAACTCCTGAAATTATGCAAATCCCCAAAGGGAAAATTTTGGACGATGCCAAATTTTTTTGTGCATAAGGGCACATACCTTACATAAAGTACGGTTTTTTGTTTTAGTGTTTCGGATTCTCCTCGTCAGTAACTAGCACCAACTGGGTGTCTAGTTAGACGATGTATCTAAGCTAGTACCCAAATTAGCACTAGTTAGACACTAAAATCCAAAAAGTCACACGTCTTGTGTGAACACTAAACAACTGGCTTATACCGAGTGATGTCTCGATAGTAAGCACAGAAGTTCTGTTTGCCGACGAAGAATATGAACCGAAACTGTCTTGTGGTTTGAAGACCCAAACTCCTGAAATTATGCAAATCCCCAAAGGGAAAATTTTGGACGATGCCAAATTTTTTTGTGCATAAGGGCACATACCTTACATAAAGTACGGTTTTTTGTTTTAGTGTTTCGGATTCTCCTCGTCAGTAACTAGCACCAACTGGGTGTCTAGTTAGACGATGTATCTAAGCTAGTACCCAAATTAGCACTAGTTAGACACTAAAATCCAAAAAGTCACACGTCTTGTGTGAACACTAAACAACTGGCTTATACCGAGTGATGTCTCGATAGTAAGCACAGAAGTTCTGTTTGCCGACGAAGAATATGAACCGAAACTGTCTTGTGGTTTGAAGACCCAAACGCCTGAAATTATGCAAATCCCCAAAGGGAAAATTTTGGACGACACCCAGTTGGTGCTAGTTACTGACGAGGAGAATCCGAAACACTAAAACAAAAAACCGTACTTTATGTAAGGTATGTGCCCTTATGCACAAAAAAATTTGGCATCGTCCAAAATTTTCCCTTTGGGGATTTGCATAATTTCAGGCGTTTGGGTCTTCAAACCACAAGACAGTTTCGGTTCATATTCTTCGTCGGCAAACAGAACTTCTGTGCTTACTATCGAGACATCACTCGGTATAAGCCAGTTGTTTAGTGTTCACACAAGACGTGTGACTTTTTGGATTTTAGTGTCTAACTAGTGCTAATTTGGGTACTAGCTTAGATACATCGTCTAACTAGACACCCAGTTGGTGCTAGTTACTGACGAGGAGAATCCGAAACACTAAAACAGAATACATGAATAATATTTGATGATTTTGTGAACTATTTCTCGAGCACGGATATTGGATCGTGACTAACATATTAAGAATCATGAATTAGTTCACGAGGATTGTATGGATTCATGAATAAAATTCCGAGTTTCGTGAAATAGTTCGCGAGAAAGTATGCAAACTGTTTTGATTATGTGAACTAATGTTCCTAAATCTATGAATAACAGCATAAGTCAACCTTTGATTTTATGAATAATGTTCTTAAAGCTATGTATTAGTTCACGTACAGAAAATCGATTTGATGGCGGAGAACATGACATAAGTTCTCAAAACAAAAACAAATACTACGCGGGCGTTGCTGAAGGGGAAATGCGTTGCGTTGCGTAAGCACGGTATACTTCGTAGATTGCAGACTGATGACTCTCATTTCCAGCCAGACTACAATTGATCCAGTACAAGCGAGAATTTCGCCTGAGAACCACCATTGCTGGCCACGACCATCTTTACCGTAACTTGGGATATGAGAAAGGAAGTGTTGATGTGGTACTTACTTAACGGAAGTGACACTCCCATAAGTACCACGGATTGGGTAGTGGGTGGGTTGTTAGTCAGGATTCGCCTCAAGCAGGGACGGCGGATAGCGTGGGTAGGATGGGTAGTACTACCCACTAGAAAATAACCGAGTAGGTAATTACCCACTCGGAATTTTGGACATTTTCATAAATTTGAAATCTGCCACGTATGTATCTCGGGCACTCATTTGAAAATATCGATGCACGACAACTTCATTTGCTCAAACACACTGCAAGTGATTTAATGTAAATGTAATGCAAGCGTATGTATTGCGAAAATGAGACAAATCCCTATTCTATTACCCTCATCCTATGCTAACTACCCACTCGTGCTAAAATTGTAACGCAGGCCCTGGCCTCAAGCAAGCGATGCGACTGAGAATATATTTTCGTGCATAAGGAGTTTGAATACTTTATTGACTGTAGCATCCGTAAATGTTCTAGATGCGAAGGCGTTTAGCTCTGGATAACCGTTTATCGAGTTCATTCAAAACAACTTGAACTCCGGACAGCCGGCTGTCGGGAGTGTTGTCGCCTATATAAAATGGACCATAAATAATGAGTTTAAAGCAATGCGTTAATCTACATAAATTTCGGCGAATTGGAAAAGTGGTATTGTGTGCCATTAATAAATTATGTCACGCAAAGATTGCCCAATACTAACTAACTAATCATAAATATAAAAGCCTTGATTTTTGTTCATGGTCTTGTTTTTGTAACGTAAAAACGTGCTTGTTCTAGAATTCAAGGCACTTTATTCACGGTTTTGAAACTATTTCATCCTCTGATCAAATTGCGCACGCTTGTAGAGACACTCCATTAAATATTTATCCCTTGAGAAGTTTCACTGTTACAGATCGGCAGGTTATAGTAGCAATCAGCAAACTAAAAAATTACAAGGGGCAGCCCTATGGGGCTACACGAACTGTAGACGTAGAACTATAATAATTTCCGAAAAATCTGCAAAATATCACAATATTTCCAAAAAAAATTAATCAAAATGTCAAAAATCTGCCATCTGTAAAAATCTGTGATCAAAAATTGTGAAAAAAAAATCTGTGACATTGCAGAAAAATTTGTGAATATGGTAACCCTGCCAACAAATTAGATATACCTACCGACACATTCACCACAAACATTGAACCCAAGTGCACAAAGCAAAATGAATCAACGCTGATGATGATGAGTAGAGCGAAAGAGACAACTAGCACCACGACACTATGTTAACCGTGGTGGCAAATAGAGCTCGAATGTACAAGCGATTTTGTGTACGAAAAATTGTGTTCGAGACTGTACATAAAAGCACTGAGAACTGACATACAACTAAAGTTTTCAACTTGTGTAAAAAAACAAAACTGTCGCTTTGAAATGACAACAGCAAGTAGAAACTTGCCACCGGCCGGCGCTTCGATCGGCCAGCAATCGCTATACGGGACTTGTGTGCAAACTTGGATACAATGGTGACTCACGCATGCGAACCTGTATGCGATGGTAATTTTCAATATATTTTCATTTAAATGTTTACACAGGTTTTTTCGGGAAAGTTTGTTCCAACTTATATGGCTGTTCTCTGTGATAAAAGTGTGCTGAAAACTAGCATAACACAAAAGAAAGCATAGTGTTTGAACGGACAAGCTCAGTCGCGTGTTGGACAGCACTGGGCAGCGTACCTCCACAGCCAGTGTAACGGATTTCTAACTCAGTTGCACTGGCTGTGAAAACACACAGCGCAGTGATCTGCTCCGCCTGCCGTTCAACAGGCAACTGAGCTTGTACGGTCAAATCCGTTCTTTAAATAGTAGATGATGATGTCATTCATAGAAGGGTAGCGTGCAAGGTACACAAATCTGTCGTGCTGGATTTGTGAGGCGCTATCTTCTGTATGTAAATTCGCGCTATTTTGACTAGGTTGCACATTATTTAAATTTTAAATGTCATGATATCAAAAATCTTTGGGTTAATCTATTAGAATCTATTCTTAGAAGTATTTCGGGGCGATATGTGCAAAAAAATTAAAAATGTATCGTGAGATTGCTGAATTATATGCGTTTGAAATTGGACCATTTTTCGTTACATACCATTTTTATAGAATTTGCAAAGTGCACCCCCATATCGATAACAAAGACGTAGTCCTACGTCAATATTCAATCACTCGTAGTCTTGACGGCATACCTTCGTGTGTCCTGAAGGAATGCGCGGATACATTATTTTTACCGTTGATAACTCTATTCAACAGCTCCAGTCGTTTTTCTTCCAAAAATGTTGAACATTACAGAGGAATTACATCGTTGTGTGCCTGTTCCAAAGTTTTTGAAATCATAATGAACGATGTGCTCTCTGTATCCTACCAAAGTTACATTTCCACTTATTAACATGGATTCATCCCAAAAATATCCCGAATTTCGCTCAGTTCGTTTTATTCTGCTTACATTTTATGGAAGCTGGTGCCCAGATCGATACGGTATATACCGACTTGACAGAGTTGATCCTGGAATACTTTTGGAACAGTTGAAGTTAACAGGAGTGGCTTTAGATATGATTCGTTGGCTCGATTCGTATCTGAGAGGTCGCCTACTTGTAGTTAAAATTGGATGTGTTTTATCTGCCCCTTTTTCGAACAACTGGGGTGTTCCTCAAGGAAGTAATATGGGCCCACTTTTATTCATACTCTTCATCAATGATATAGCTACAGTATTTCCACCGGAATGTCGTATATTCTACGCTGATGACATTAAATCATGCATGATCATCAAGTGTATCAGGGATTGCTTAGCTTTACAACAGATTTTGGATACTTTCAATGCCTGGTGCTCTTTAAACTCGCTTACAACTAGTATTCACAACTGCAGTGTAATATCATATCATCGCAAGCACAAGACAATTTAATACAATTACTGTATTGTATTGAAGATCTTGAGCGTGTACTACAAGTGTGTGACCTTAAAATCACTTTGGATTCTGCACTCACTTTCCGACCTCATTTCGACTTTAATATCTCATTTAACGACTTTAACAAGGCAAACCAGGATGTAATTTATGTTTAAAATTTCGAAAGAATTTAACAGGCAGGATCCTACTAATCTTCTGCCACACAAAGACCGCTGTAGATTATTAGGTCTACACACGCTTGAAAAGAGAAGACGAGTAGCCCAAGCTGTCTTCGTCGCTAAGATTCTTGTAGGAGATTCGTCGGATTTGTTGGGTCAACTCTAGGGTGATCGTACGTCCTGGTTTTGAACTGACTGTCGTGTAGAGGAAACCGCTTGAATTGTCCTGGTGTTTATCCTCTGCGAGTCCCGTTCAGGAGAACCAACTATGGGTGCCAGAGCGCTGTTACCGGACTTTTGACTTCAACCTGACAAGGAATTCGATAAAAACTAAAATAATGTGTATTCTGAAATGTAATTAGTTTAAGTAACCACCATTGGAGCCAAGGTGTCTGTTGGTGACGGTACAACAAATAAGCAAAAAAACAAATAAATAAGCCTATTTTTCTCATAAATTCTTCTGATTCGCTTGGTCCAGGTAGCAGTCACGACTGACCGAAACCATAACTGCGATGTAAACTCCAAGGTAAGCTATCTCTCAAGCAGAGTATGAGAAATAAAACCCTAAAATATTGGAATCTCGAAATCTATCGAACATCTCTTGCATGTGATTTTTTACTATCTTGCTGGAAATCCGCAAACATGTTTCCAGTTCATAAAATAAAATAGGCGAGACAACAATAACCATCATGGAATGACTTAATTTAGCGCTGTCTCGAGCTGGTGATTGTGGACCCACTTCAGCGACATGTTAAACATCCTATATAACAGGTAATATGGAACGTCGCGATCAAACTGATATTACCTACACCCACCTATCTGCTGCTTTTGATGGAGTGAACCACGATATGACAATTACTAAAATGGAGAAATTTGGGAATAATGGTAGTGTCTGCATTTGTTTCGATCCTAGCTCACAGATCGAAAGATAATGCTTTTCATTGGAGATTGCTAGATAATTTACTTTTCCGTCTGGAATAGCTCAGGGAGGCTACTTGGGACCGTTGATGTTTCTACTTTACTTCAATGATGTGTACTTAGTACTAAAGACTCCATGGTGGTCCTTCGCAGACAATGCAAAAATATTTCGTCTCATCCGTTCGCTCAATTGAGAATTGCAGATTTCTCCAACAATAGCTTTAAATCTTCGCTGATTGTGGTGTAGAATGAACCGCGTATGAATAAATCTGAAGAAATGGTCGGTGAGCAAATTCTCACGAAAGACATTCTGGCAGACTTTCGGGGAGAGTATTGCCAGACATGTTCGAGGGAGACGTAACGAGAGGGAGGGGTTCCTTTTAAATTGTCCTGAGTTTTCAATCGCCCAATATGATCATGCCAGTCAACTCCACATCTATGCACCGGAACGTACGATCTGTTAACGAAGTTTTTTGCTGTTGGAACATAGAAACTCCCCGTATGGTGGTCATGATCCTGTCCGCTTTATGTCCACCAAATTCAACAAAGTGTTTGCGGACTCTGCATGTGAATATAATGGTCGCCCTGAAAAGGGCAGCTTCGGTTTTAATCTCGGCATCGTTTCGCCTGTCAACAAAGAAAAACTTGTTTTCGGTCTTCTTTGGCAGCAGAATGGTATGGATGTTAGGCAACACACCATCCTGAGCAATGGTTCCGCCGGAGAGCAATTTGTCCAGCTCTACGTCATTTCATATGGCCAACTGTAGCTGGAACGGGATGGTCCTGGTCTTTTTGTTTCCACGGGTTGCAATATTCCGACGTCGAGATATACCATTGCGGTCACCAATTAGACGGATGCTCCGGCATCGATACGCTACACGGCGTAGAAGTCCTTTCTCAGCAGACGGTGGATTCGGCCAACAGCAAACTGGAGACCGGCACGAAACGAGCGGGATTTTGGTTTTCTCTTCACATTCTAAGCAACATATGTAATAAGTCTAAGAAAAATTTTATCCTATTTGGTTGAATATCAGTTGTAGAAAAGTAACAAAGCATTTATTCAGACCATGGTTTGTTGCTAATAGACCACAAACAAGTTTGTCGCTGCTAATCGAGCCGTAAAACGTGGTTTTGATGACTAACAGTATTATTTTCGAATTAACAACACCGACTCTAAATGATACATAGTAGGTGGAGCCTATTAGGTTTGATAACTGTTAGTTGAAAGTAACTCAATACTGTAGTGGCTAGCAGTTGTCAGTATTTATTTGCTATAAGTATCATATAAAGAACAAAATACTTGCAAACTTGGAAAATACTTACCAGCATTTCAACAAACCAAATTTGAAATAACGAGAAGGATCAACCATGCATGGTTATTCGTTATTTTTCTTCTGACAACATATCAGCCACTATGAAAAGGCGGCTTTCATAATTTTTACGCCATATTCGAATTGCATATTGTTAGGCGCATTTGAAAATTGCGTCAGGAGTGCTCTATCTAATCATTATATTTTCATTCATTTATGATTTCATTCGAGGGCGCGTTAAAAATATAAACGTAAAATTAAAAAATTCACAATTAATCTAGTCGCGCCGGTGATATTTAAGTATAGAAGAGCAAAATATTCGCTTTCAAATGCTCCATTTTATCTTGGCAAAATAACATCGTATTATTTCAACACCGAAAATTTTCCAAACATAATTGAAATCGATGTGAAACTAGGTAGCACAATTGATTTGCAAAACACAGCGCAAGTTTCCATGACATGTTACAAATAGACTCTGCCTTGGGGCTTTTTTGATGATGAAAAAGTTGACAATATGTTTGCCGCAGCTGGATTATTTCGTGTGATTTGGTTTTATTGTTGGTTGTAAACATTATTTCACAGCAAAATATGTTGCTTGGGATTTCCTCCTTTACCGTATCCAGACATAGCGAGTGTATGTTTGGGTCAGCCAGCATGATTGTAACAAGCAAATGATGCCACACTCGCATGCGACATTTGTTTACGTTAGAAGCCAAATGGGTTGCCATCGAACGAAATCAGTTTACTTCCATCGTCAAAGAGGTGGAGTTTGGATCGAAAACTGTTCAAGATTTGCGGCTCGGTGCATGTAACTAGCGGGAAACAATCACGAACAAGCTACAGTCAGATGATTTAAAATCGTGTTCTCCCATGTGTTTATGCTTATTTTGAACCGTCGGAAACAAAAATAATAGTTGGCTAAGGAAAGGATTAAAATTTAAATTTCTTAGTTGATGGTTTGTTTGCGCTGATAAGGGCTATTTTGTTTTACAAAAAATTGTTCTCTGGAGATTTTTGTTCCAATTGGACCCCGTTACTAACACGGAACCAGGAATCAGAATATATTGGCTTAAATGGCACGTTCCCCTATGTAGTTGGGGATTTGAGCCTTGCCGTGTACTAACACGAAGCTGTACAAACTAATTATTGCAGCCCGTTCACGGAGCCGGCTGAATCCTAATAATCAACTTCTCTCCCGATGTTGAAATGTAGTCTACAGTCATTCAACAAGGTTGACTAGTAGAGACCGACTAAAATCACAATTGTTTCCGTTCAAGATTTGTGGCTCGGTGCATGAAATAGCGGTAAAAAATCACGAACTGGCTTCGATCTGGTGTTTTAAAATCCTGGTTTTCGTTGTGTATGCTACTTTTTAATCATCAGAAATGGAAATAATTGCTTCCACTAGTAGTAGGTACCCAAGCGAAATACTCTGTTGTGCAAAATTGTTTATAACTAATAATAAAACCAAATCACGTGTAATGTTCCAGCAGCGGTGAACATATTCTCAACTGGTTCATCACCAAAAAAAAAACACAAGGCGGAGTCTATTTGTAACAAGTCGTACGCTGTGTTTTGGAAATCTTTCTTACCGCCTAGTTACAAATCGAGTTCAATTATGTTGATTATTATTATTATGAAAATTTTCGGTGTTGGAATAATACGACGTTATTTTGGCAAGATAATACTGAACATTTGAAAGCAAATAGTTTTCCCTTCTATATCTAAATTTCCCCGGCGCATCTACATTTACTGGGATTTTTTTAAAGTTTTGCGTTTATATTTTCAAAGCGCCCTTCAAATAAAATCAGAAATGAAAAAAAATCAGGTAGAGCACTCCATGCAAACGACGCAATTTTTCGATTGCGCCAAACCATATGCATTTCGAATATGACGCAACAATTTATTAAAGCATCATGGCCGCCTTCTCGTTGTGGCTGATTAGTTTATAGAAGATTAATGCCCTCTCGTTGTTGTAAATTTGTGTTGTTAAAGTGTCGGGAAGTATTTCACAAGTTTGCAAGTGTTTTGTTCTTTAAATGCAAACAAAATCTGACACCAGCTATCCATTATAGTATTGCGTTACTTTCAACTAACAGTTATGAAACATAATAGGCTTAACCTACTAAGTATCGTTTACAAATCATGATTTGAAAAAATACTTTTATACTTTTTTACAACTGATAATCAAGCAAATAGGTTAAATTTTTCTTAGACTTGTTACGTATGTTGCTTGGCTAACGACTTAAACCGATTCATCCACCAGCCGTGTACAGTTCAGTAATATTTTTATATCGGTATTGTACAGCTTTTTGAGGAGATGCTCCGTTCGTTCTAAACAGCTCAACACGAATGATAATGAAACAAATCTGTAGCGGATCTACACTTTAAACTTTTCATCATTCAAGTGTTCGGTTGGCGCACCATATTGATGGCTGTAACCGAGATGTGCTGAATATTTTCACGATTTCCGAATAGTTTTCGAAAGATTTTCAAAACTGTTTTTCGTCATTAATGCATGTCATACATACTTTTAATACAACATTGCTGAACATATTTCCATGCATTACAACACGACTTCTCTTCCTAAGTTTTGAAAACGGGACCTAGCTTGAAAGGTAAGTCGTTAGTTACTACAAATACTTTTCTGCTGGAAGTGAGCCCGTTAATGTTAAAGAATTTGTTGCCTTTTTTCCAAGCACAAGCACTGACTGGACACTACAAACTTAATTATCACACGGCAATTATTCCACGTGCTGAGTGTTATTCGTGTGATCTTTGTGAATCCGATTACGGAACTCATATCATTTGATATGTAAGTGCCCTGCAATAACACAATTGCGTGTTCGGATTTTTTGTTCTCCATATATAGCTGAAGCTATGTGCAGGTAGTTTAAACTTAAGGATATGTTATTGTTGCTGGCACAGTGTGGTAAAAAGTTAAAGGCTTTATCAGGGTTCATTATTTCTACAGGAGTAAAGAATTCAGGCTGTTTGCTGTTCTGTGTTGCGATTGTATTACGTTGTGATTTTTTATTTCCATACTGATCAGATGACATGGCAAGGTACAAATCTGCGTATAGCATGTGGAACGTGCCAATTGATCCTATATATTCTGATTTCGATTCCTGAGAGTTCACGAATCTATATGATCTAGCACCCATCTACTGAGGGGAAAGCGTAACGTGTTAAGTAGTGTTAAAACCCACTATAAGTTGGCGCTGTCCAATCTACGCTCCTGTTTGCTTCGACTTTGTGTCCGACCTTCCTCGAGCTGGTATATTCGGTGCCCTATCGAGAGAAAAATTGAGGCCTTCCCAAGGAATCTGATCTGCTTATAGTCACACAGCACAACATCAAAACAGGCAAATGATTCTTGTCGAAGAAAACGTAATTAAGCGCAAACCTTCCCGAAAAAGGTCACCCGACACGAGTTGGGCGGGATACCCCATTTTGTCCCGTTCAGTGCGTTTGCCATTCAAAATCTTCGCTCACTGGAACAAGAAGTTTTTGAAACAGCCAGCCCCAAACTTCAGTAGATCCACGCATGACAAACTCAATTCGATTACTACACCGTCGATCTGAACTTTGTGAGCGGGCATGTAGACGCGGTAGTCCTTCATAAGAGGCTTGTCGCCAGTAACGCCATTTGGTTGGTTCAGACGGAATATCACTATTCTGTTCTTACCTGGGCAGACTTTTGAGACTTTCTCTGAAGGCAAACCTGAACATTTCTGCGGCAGTTCTTTCGAAATCTTTAGAATACTTAGCGGATTATCTTTAATTGGAACCCATCTTTACTTGATGTATGACGGGATGCTACCGATTTTCTAAGCAACTGGCACGAAGAATGTGCAAAAATCTTTATCAGTAATAGATCATAAAAACATACTCGCATATGCAAAAAGATGGCTGTCTGCGACATAACCGGAAAGATCTGACGGCAGTAGACTGGTAATTCAAATCTAATGATATGCAAGTCACAGCACCTAAAAATTGTCTTCTCAGTATACTGGTCTGGTCATACGATAAAGTTTATAAAATGTCTTATAATGTCATGAAACGTTGAGATCCTGCGTAACCTCGAAAAAAAATCCTCTAAACGCTGAAACGAGACTTGTGTTTGGAAATTATTTGCACTTTGACCGTTTTGCGCGACCCCTAAATCAAGCTCAAATTTTGCATAGATATTTTTTGAGGTGCTAATTTATTTGAGGTGTATCCGGTTAGAGGACTCGATGGACGCTTTCTTATCATACATGTCATTGGTACCCTAATGTAATCTCCCGAACAGTATTCCCATGAACATCGATAAGTTTGCACCTGTGTACAAAATTTCGTGCACGCGTTCAACCTCACCGCGTACGTACATGGGTTCGGTTGTATAAACGAACATGTGTACGTGTTTTGGTACGCATTAGCGCCTTCGAGTTTGCACACGAAGTGTGGGTTTAAGATGAACACAGAACTAGAGTGAACATGGTGTTCGATGTTTATTTGGGAAGTCTGCTCCTGAATAGACGCTTCCTCCGTCACCTTCAAACACCTAGCGTCAACTGATTTTGTGAATGCACAATTCAAGATTTGCCACTGGAATTTACATGAAATGAGTGACATTCAAACAGCAATTTCAGTCGCCATTGTTTCAGGAAATAATACGCCTGAGGTTCTGCAGCGGATGCCATTCCTGAAGGTTTTTACCCGAAGCAGCCTTGTAAAGTCAGCAAAACTTCCTATGTAATTCAAGTATTTGAATGTTAATATGTACATCACTGATTGGTGCTTTAAAATCTAACATATTCAGGCATGGACTAATGACCTAGACACCAAAGTCATATATTTCAACCGTTGTGTCTACCAGTATGTCTTCATTTGGAGAAAGTAGTTAAAAATAATGATGGACATTTAAAAAAAGATGTAATTTAGTTTTGTCAAATAAGCATGGTAAACTACAAAAACCAATTGTTTTATCGATACTTTCAATATCTTTTATGGAACATATTGTATTCATTTGGCAATCTTTCTTGGACAAACTAATACACTCTCGTTACAATTTACCTGAATGTTTGTATTTCATCACCATATTTATCAACACACCAGTAGCGTGCTATGCGTCATCCGGAACTTCCCATTCGATTTTGCCTCGTAATAACTTTGACTCTTGAAGGCTCCTATGGTGGTCTCCGTATCCAGAGCTGCGTCCAAGTTACTCGGCAAACCAAGAACTCGCGTACTGCTGGGAGACGATGAACTAACCTTTTTCGACTTAGGATCGTACGCCCAGTACTGACTTCCCCGGAAGGCATAAATATCACCGTCTCCGTCGACCATCATGGCGTCACAGTTACTGGGTAGCCCGGGGAAAGCCTTCTTGATCAATCGTGGATGCCCCGGTTCCAACCGACTACCCTTGAAGCGCCAGAATTTTTCGCCTTTGAAGAAGTAACTACGTCCATCCAAATATCGGAAAGCGGCATCTATGTCACCTATTAACAATATCGTTAGGCCCACACAAATTTCATGTAAGCTAGAACTTGTACAAACCTGGCAGACCTGGCCACTTGGTCGAGATCAGTTCTCCCTTGGACCGAGTTTCGTTCGCATTGTAGAAATAGTTACCAGCCAAAAAGTAGACGTTTCCATCTTCATCATCAATGGCCGCGTCGATCTTGGACAATGTGCATAATCTCGGACCGGAGGTGCCCATTGCTCGACCACCTCTCCGTACACCATAAAGAGCTTGTATTTTCTAGGAAAAAGAATGATAGTTAATCGAACCATTGGACTCCCCAAAAAAACCTACCTCAACGTCCATCGGCTGTGGTTCGGTAAATCCATTACTCTCCGTTGGATGCATCAGCGAAGCTTTCGATCTGGAGTGCTCTAGGCCTAAAGAATGTCCAATCTCATGCAGTGCCGTGTCTAGGAAATCCGTCAGTGACGTATCTCCCTCGAAGAAGTACTGACTGTTGAAGTGAATATCTCCTACCTCTGGATAATAGGCATGTGCCAGAGTTTGCGAATCGTCAAACGTGCATTTATCGCCTCGCTGCCGATGAACCTTTCCACCAAATCCAATCTCAATATCGGAATCATCATCGTCAACCTCTTGAAAGTCCAGGTTCGTAACTTTACTCCACTCCGAAAACGCTTTGGTCAGCAATCTTCGAATAGGTTCAGGTGCTTTCCCTCTCGGAAAATTCTCGATCCTGTAGGTAAGCGACTGTTTATTCCATTTCATTACATCGTCTGCCTTTTTGGAGCTTTTCTTCGATCCACAATGCGGCGATCCGATGACCAGTTTAGTGTCGTCATCCAGAACGCCCGTTTCCTCCAGCCCGTGATCTCGTTGGAAGTTGCGAATCAGGTCCGTCAACGATTGCTCCGTCGATTCGGTCATTCGTTGTCTGATTGACAGGGGATCGTCGTCTACCTCGTTGTACCCGAGTCCACGTAGAACGATCTGTGGGAAGAAAATGTGTTTGAATCAGTGGCGGATCCAGGGGGAGGGTCCTGGGGGCCCGGACCCCCTCCGAAATTATTGTACTTGTTGAGAAATTTTTAATTAGTTTCAATTTTATATTAGCTTTAAACTCAAAATTACTCCAAACCAAATTTGATTAACAAAAATGATATTCTTTTAATAAGGTTATTGCGTATTACGAATTGTGTAATGCTCAATTTAAAATCGAAATTTCGTACCCCTCCCGAAATTTTTTTCTGGATCCGCCTCTGGTTTGAATACGATAAATTAATTATTTAAAATCAGCTATTTACCTCAGCATCCATTTCGGAAACTGCAGGAATTTCTAGTGCTTCCGTTGGATCCACCGAGGCATTATTACTTTTATTCCTTGCTAGAGATCTTACGCCTGCCGATGTCGAGGAAGGTGCGCTGTGCACTTTTCTTGTACACAACTCGCACGTAATCAGAACTAATAGAAGAACTATTCCGTTACTATCCATCCTGTTGGACGTCCAAATACAACTGCCCTTGGGCAAATTAATGCATCAGCTTTAATATAAAGCTTCCTGATAAGGCTGAAAATCTCACGTCAAACTGGAACCGAATCGTCTTCGTGCGTACAATCGACTGAAAAGCTTAAATTCAATCGGAGTCACTTTAATGTGTAATGCAAAACGCGCTTAGTCGTTCGTTCGAACCCTGTACCTTGCTGTAATAGAATGCATGGGTTCGCAATCACTATTCGACGCAGGGAAATTCCAACAAAATGCAAAAACGTACAAAATAGGAATTCCGCTCCGAAGATCGGACTGATAAGGATGAACGTATACCAGAATCAGTTGAGTTAGTTAGTTCATCCTAAATTTGTTGGGTAAGGGCATACTAATACTAATCATTTTCTGTCAAATTCAGTTGATTTTTTTTCAGCCGTCCTAAAAATATCATTCGTTTAAATCAATCATTAATAGACGAGTCTCCGGAACATCGCAATTTGACGGAATCAGCTAAAAATGGAGTGCAATTATAAAATGATATCCATATATATTTATTGATCTTGAAACTGATCTCTTAGTCGGAGTCCTATATTTGTAAATTCGTATCAAGATCAAATGATATAGGGGAGGATGGCGTAAAATGCATACTCTAAGGAAGTAAAATATATCGTGTCCCCATCATCCAACAGATAGCGGCACTATCGCACAGTGGGACGAGCCCGGACTTAAGTCCATATATGAATGTTATGCGATATTCTCGTTAGTATTTTTCTCCTATCAGCTGAGCCATCAGAGACATTTTTGCGAGATTTCAAGTGATTTGAACGTAAAATGAATTTTTGGCAGCTTTTTTAAGGGCGTAATTCAAGTGTTACATCCGGTTATTTTCGTTTTTCAAAGAAATGGTTGATTTTATGCATTGCATTACTTCACCAAAATTATAGGTGTGATAAAATTACATCATAAAATCGCCAAAAATAAGTCACTAGTTACTTTTGTTAGTGTTTAGATAACAGTTTGTCATGAATTTTTATTGAATTCAAACTTCAAATGCGATAACAACAACGACGCCCGTGAATACCCGCGATCACACTATACTCATTCGAAAGCTTTTAATTTTCTCTTTCAAATGAGTGTATGCTAGTTTTGCGAAACTTGCGATAAGCAGTCAAAATTTTAAAAAACTGTGAATGGAGGAGACGCATGATTATTACTGATATTGAATTTGGGTAATCACTTTGTAGCTAGAATAATGACACAAATACATGCACAACTTTCAGATAGCGTTGAGAGCATGATCTACAAGGGTTTTACTAGTGATCAGGACTAAGGAGCTGAGTGGGAAGTATGTTTTTTAGATGGTAGAGGTATTAAGACTGATTGAAAATCAGCAAATATTTTCAACCATCTTAAATAGGGTATCAAATGTTTCTGGAACTATTTCTTGCTAACTTGCACAATAACTGTCAAATAGACTGAACACAGTTGAGTTCTAGTCATTTGGTGAGACTATTTTGATCCGAATTTGCATAGCACTGATATAGCTTAAGGGTATGCGATATTTCCAAATAAAATAAGACCATTTTTAAATGAACCATATACACGAAAAAGGGTTTTGGATTTATTTTCATTTATGATATGAAACAAGCAAGTAATTCAAAACACACCTACGAAAAAAAAAATCGTTAATAATCTTGTTGATTAGTGAATGTAATTAAACATTCCACTAAGATGCTCAAAATGTTTGTTTTGAAAATGATAGAAAATGTAGCTCACTAACGAAATAAATATTCCAAAATTAGTTGAACACATCTTATTTGATTCGTAAAAACAAAATAGTCATTTCTGCAGCCCCATAATGAGTTGTCAATAAATTCATTTCAATATGGAAAATAAATTCCAAAATTACTATTGAAAAAAATCATTATAAAAGACAAAATACTTACTTTTGAGCAATTCTAAAAAATAGTAAAGCTAATTTCTATTTTTATAGTTAAAATAGAAATTTAGCGCACAAATATTTTTTCAAAAAAAAATGGGTATCTTCACTACAAAATAATTCTTTGAGCCACCCTAACGTATAATGAAATTTTTTTTGCATGTGTTAATATCAAAAACGATTTAGTACACGAAACTAAAAAATATACACAAATTTTAAGAACGACTTTGAAAAAAAATATTTTTGAGACACCCTAATGAATAGTAAACGCTTATTTTTGAAATGTTTTAATTTAAAAAACGAATTCAGCGTACCAAAATTACATAAAATCGTTCTATTTAAACCGATATGGCAAAGTTTGGACTTTAGTCCACCTTTTGTTCTAAGTCGTCCCACTGTGTATCGCGCACCAGAATATCATCAAGTGTCTTGGCTACGGTCTACGCGGGTGTACCCCATTAGGCATAAATACGTTAGGCATACGGACGTTAGGCATACGTACGTTAGGCGTAATGGACGTTAGGCATAAAGACGTTTGGCATAATGGACGTTAGGCATAATATACGTTAGGCATAATGGACGTTAGGCATAATGGACGATTGGCATAATGGACGTTAGGCATAAATTATCATATTGAAGTATCCTTTAAGGAAATAACTTTTTGGTGGTGACAGCCTCGGGTGGTAAGAGCGGAAATGTTTAAAATTTTTTGAATTACTTTGGAAGCTGACAAAACTAGATCAACATTTTATTCTATTGTATATACCTAAAGAAATCTTTACTCAAATAAAAGATGCAGCACGAATGAAATCGATTGAACAAATAAACAAATTGCACATCTCTAAAATAGGCTAAATACTCTTGTTTAAAATCAGTTTATTTTGAATAATGGAAACACATCAACCCCCCATGTTGTTTGTAAACAAAAACGTTTTTAAGCTTCTAAAACTTTTGATTTAGGCAGAATTTACTCACAAAAACACGGAAGACCAGTAACTTGGACTATTAGAACTTAGAACTGAAGTTATTGCTATTAGTCTGATATAACTCTGCTGGAGCAGTACCACCAGAGATATTGACAATTAGCGTTGATAAATGAAATTTTGATATATCTTCATTATTTTCCATTATTATTGAAAACTGCTAAAGCGTATCTTCGACGATCTTTTCTTAGCATATAGAATATTGAAAATTTTCTAGGAGAATTGTGCTTAACACCGGAAGGTTAATATTGAGCAGCTTCCAGCACTGCGAAAGAAGCATCTTTCAAAGCGACTTTTTCGCGTTTCTTGAACCCTGTGAACGCTAGAAAAAAGTTGGGTATGTAAGGATTAACTTAGATTAGTTGTTCATGCATGCATGGTCTAATTGTCCAAGTAGAAATTAGTTAACCTAGGAGAACAGCTCATGAAAGAAAGAATGAAAGAATTATGCAATTTACTAATTCATTCAACGAATATACGAATATTGCTGGTTCTATATTAATTATCTCCCATATTCTTAAGCTCAGTGGCTGTATTCTCGAGGCCATCACAAATAGAAGTACGGAAACTCTTTGATGTGAGAGAGAGTTTATTTCTGTACTGTGATGAGTTACCGAAACGAAAAAGGTATCGTCACAAATGTAGAATCCGTAGCCTAATGTGGATCCTGTACATAACACTACCAATTTCCATTGGATCCAAAATTAATGTATATTCATTATTTTTTCCCATTTTTTGTTAACAACTTATTGAGTCAATTTGTTAAATGTTGTAACGGCATTTAATTAGCAAGGGACTGGAAGATGAAGTATATTTTTCAATATCAAGAGCCTTAGTACTCAAGATAGAGCAAGGAGTTTTAGGAAGAAAGTTTCAAAAAGCGTGGAAAGGGTCATATGAGCAAGCTTAGAGTTTCCCGGCGACTTAACCCTTTGTCTGCTACCGCAGGAGTCAGCATTAGAAATGTAAATCACATGAGTCTGTAGTATGCCCGGACGACCGTAAAGTAATTTTGTATTTCATGCTGTTGGAACCAATCTTCAATTCCTTGCTCTCCCTTGAGTACTATGGCTCTTAATATTGAAAAATATACTTCACCTTCCGGTCCCTTGCCAATTAAATGCCGTTACAACAGTCTGTTCATTATTTTGCTTTTTTTAAATATTTTGATGCAGCTATATTGGAAATACATCTAAAAGGCTAAGAATTTGCTTGTATCAAAACTGAAGGGATGTTTTCTTCATCTCATCTACAGAAAAATAGAAAAAAAGCTCTACACTTGTAAGGGTTAAATATCTCGCATGGTATCTTTCATTTTGGAGTTTCTCGCTAGAGTTATGCGAAGGTATGGTATAGCAATGCGTCATTTTTTCCTAACCTAAAAAAAAAACAAACGAAATCTCTAACGAAAGCCTTGCGATTATTTTTATATATTTGTGAATTATGCCTATCCTTTATTATGCCTAACGTACATTATGCCAATCGTCCATTATGCCTAACGTATATTATGCCAATCGTCCATTATGTCTAACGTCCATTATGTCTAACGTACTTATGCCTAACGTATGCCTAACGTACTTATGCCTAACGTATTAAATTATTACTTTCAAATGGTTTACAATATCGCCTTGATGTCAAAGAGAAAGTTGCACGAAAATTTACGGGCCTTTTGAAAAACCTATTATTGTTGATGGAGAAACGCGACTAACTTATGAAAAGGTCGTAATAAAACAAAATAATTGTGTTGTTTAAACAAAAGTTAAAATATTTCGAGAACTAATACATTTTAGAAAATTTTCGTTAAGAGCATTTCGATTTAAAATGGCGTTTAGAATCATATTCAAAAAGAAAATTGTATTTTTGACTGCAAATAGTAAGAATTATAAAAAATGTCAAAAGTTGTTGTTAGGAAAACTTTTTTATTGAAAGCTTCTCCATGATCCAAATACACTAAAAAGGTTGCTTTTACGTCTTTACATTAAATTTTTGACATTTTTTGTTGGGGTAACGCGAATAACTTTTAAAAAGAGCATAATTACACGAATTATTTGTTTTTGAAGTAGCAAAATTTCAAATATCTCGAAAACTATCGCATTTTGGAAGATTTTTATTAAATGCATTTTGATTTTAAATGGTGCTTAGAATTATATTCTGTAATAAAATTACAATTTTGTATGTCAATTAGTATGAAATTTAAAAACATGTACGAAGTTATTGTTAGAAAAACTTTTTTACCGATTTTTTCTCCATCATGCAATCACAATCAAAATGTTTCTTTTCTCTTTAGGTTTTTGGTAACAAAATATAAAAAATTTAAAAAAATGGGTTTTTTTGCAATTTAAATTTTTATCATAAATTTTTGTTTTTTTGAAAAATGACACAACATTTTTTTCAGCGTATATTTTTTTCGGACAGAAGTATTCATTCCCTGTAACTTGTTCTCAGATAGTTTTGCTGTATAAAATACAGTAATCGAACAAAAAAATTTTGAAATTCATACGCGTAGAAACGTTTACGCCCTTTTGAAAAATTACTCTTGTATCAAAATATTCCAATTGCTAGAGAATACAGCGAACACACCTGCAAAGTTTCGTTCGAATCGACGATGGTCATATTTTGCGGTCGGCCGGTTTCTCATGGAATCCCTCTAAAGCGAACACTCGCTCATACTGCTGCTGAAGCAGAGATGCCAGACTTTACAGTTTTTTTCGATGACGCAGATATTTGCAGATTTTTTTAGTTTGGTTGCAGATATTTACAGATTTTTGAAAATAAAGGCTTTTGGTTACACTAGTTTCAAATATACTTCAGGTTTTTCCTCTATAACCTGTTTCTCTCTACCTATCTTGGGCTATAAGTGCACTATTTTCATTTAATATAACACCTTATCCATAAGTCATTTTTGGTCAAGAATAGTTTTCCAGAATTTTTTGTTCTTCCCAGACTTTTAAAATTATTATTGCAGACATTTGAAAAAAGTATCTGGCATCTCTGTGCTGAAGAGAGTAAGTTCTAGTTTAAAATTTTACACATTTATACCACAGAAAGGCCAATTTTAAGAATATAGCACTGAACCACTCCAGAACGTGTCCTTAGGTCGTTACTTGACTTTAAATTATTTTCCCCAATCCATCGAACCTGAGTGTATGTGCTGAATACACTTTATATATTAAAACACAGTTATAAACGTGTTTCAACGTGTTTGTTTTCTCTATACCCCCCACCCCCCCCCCCCCCCCTTCCCTATTACGTAATATATTCTTAAGAAAAATTTCTGCTGCTAAAACATGTTACTTAAAGTTCTAGCTTACTCCCACTCCCCCATATGTCACTACATGTCTGAATTTGTCGTACCCCCTACCCCACTAAAAGCGTTACGTAATTTATAAATGGTCCCATATACTACTTTTTAAAGTTCGAAAACAAAACTGTTCGGAAAAAATAACCAGAACGCTCTGCTGGAAATGTGATTGTTTCCATTCCAATTTTACTTTCAAACTCATAAATGAAACGCTGCTGAATATGCCCTAGGGCATTTGATTGATATAAAATATTAATGCTTCCAAACCTGTGATAACGAAAAAAATCAGTCACTGATTTCTCTTGGTCAGATGGCAGTACTTTTGGGTTGACTGGCAAGAATCGCTATAGATTGGCTTCGCATTTTTTTGAAAACCAAATCAAAACTGAAACTGCTGTAACGCAACTCCACGCCCACCAAAATCTCCTACTAACCCCCGTCATTCAGTAGACACAAATTCAGTTGTGTTCGCCGGCGCTTTAGAAACACTTACAGAAGCATGCCATCAGATGCATTAAAACGCATCACGTATATGCAAAATATGACCCGCGTGTGTCACAGGTTCATTACCCTACGTATCTACAAACCACCAAAAAATATTTTTGCATGCGAATTCCAACCCAAAGCACATATAAGCAAAAAAATAAATCAAGTTGTCCCAACGCAAACTCACAAGCACGACTCATGCGTTGTGTTGGTTAATTTCTATCCAAACCAAAACTACCCTCCCACTTTGCACACGGCAAGGAATCGGGTGTAAATTGTACACAGTTTAACGCTTGTTGTACCGTACAGGCATTATAGTCATGATGTTGCTCGTTTGTCATGCGAGCAACGAATGATTCTAACGAGTATGCGGAACCTCTATTTATAACATTTTTTAGATTAGAAGTTCATTAGAACAGGTTCATTACCTTACGGATCTAACTTTTGTCTTCTGCTGATGGGGGTCGAGCGTAGGCAGCATAACTACGAATCACTCAAGTACGCCAACAAGACTCCTGGACTTGACGCATTTACCGTGAGAACCGACTCGACAACAATTCTACAGTAAAGTTGCAATTAAATTTGTTTTCTAGGCATGGAGAGGTCAATTATTTCGCAATATTTATTGTAGTGACACATCATTCCATTGATGGGGATAGTTTTAGCATAGTTTGTTCTTGTAATAATTTACGAGCTCGTAGATGACGGTTAGGTACATAACATTTTATTCGCGAGAGTAATGATGCGGATTGTACGCGTTGAAAAATATTGACGTTAATAAAGTAAACTATGGGAAATTCGCAGCGTTCCTTGAGTGTTTGTATGTTAATGAGCAAGCAACGTGTGTTATATGATGGAAGAGGGAATGCTGTACAGCTTAGTTTACAAAGTATGTTCGAAAGAAATTGTTTTTGGATTAATTCGATGCATTCTTCGTACAGGACAGTGTATGGATTTCATACTACGTTCCAATGTTTCAAAATTGGTCTGGTGTATGTATTGTACATATAATGATCTAATTGTGTAATGGTCTTCAAAATTATAACAGGAAACCCAGTAAACTATTTATTTATTATTGTACGGGTGTACCCCATTAGGCATAAATACGTTAGGCATACGGACGTTTGGCATACGTACGTTAGGCATAATGGACGTTAGGCATAAAGACATTTGGCATAATGGACGTTAGGCATAAATTATCATGTTGAAGTATCCTTTACGAAAATAACTTTTTGGTGGTGACAGCCTCGGGTGGTAAGAGCGCAAATGTTTGATTTTTTTGATATTGTAGAATTACTCTGGAAGCGGATAGAACTCGATCAACATTTTATTCTATTGTAAATACCTCAAAAAAGCTTAAATCAAATAAAAGATGCAGAACGAATGCACATCGAATGAACGAATATACAAATTGCACATCTCTAAAATAGGCTTAATACTCTTGTTTAAAATCGGTCTATTTTGTATTAAGGCATGAATAATGCACATCAACCCCAATAATGTTTTTAAACTGCTAAAACTTTTGATTTAGGCAGAATTCACTCAAAAAACAAGTAAGACTAAGTAAGTAAGGTACTATTATAACTTAGAACTAAAGTTATTGCTATTAGTCTGATATATTTTCCATTATTGTTGAAAACTGATAAAACGTATCAATTTGTACCGTCTTCGACTATTTTTCCTAGCATATAGAATATTGAAAATTTTCTAGGAGAATTTTGTTGAGCACCGGAAGGTAAATATTGCGCAGCTTCCAACACTGCGAAAGAAGCATCTTTATAAGCGGGTTTTTTGTCTTTCTCTGAACACTAGAAAAAATTGGGCATGTAAGGGTTAACTTAGATTAGTTTTTATGCATGCAAGATGAAATTGTTTAATCCCGTACTCTGACGAGTTACCGAAACGAAAAAGATATCGTCTCAAACGTAGACTCCGTAGCCTAATGTTGATCCTGTACATGACACTGCCAGTTTCCAAAGGATCCAAAACTTAATGTCTGTTTTTTTTTTGCTTTTTTTTGTTTTTTTTTAAATATTTGGATGCAACTGTATTAATAACAAATCTAAGAGGCTTGAAATGTGCTTGTATCAAAACTGATATTATTGCCTTGAAGATGAAGGCTTTGAAACGTAGGCGATAGACAAAAAAAATTTGCTAAAACCGTGACCAAAAGTCATCTCCATCTGTTCAAAACTGTTCACTTAAATGAAGGGATATTTTCTTCGTCTCGTCTTCAGAATAAATAGAAAAAAAACTACACTTGGAAGGGTTAAATATCTCGCTAAAATTATGCGAAGGTATGGTAAAAATTTTCCTGTTTTCCAGTCTTACAAAAATAAGCGAAATCTCTATAATAACGAAAGCCTTGCGATTATTTTTATATTTTTGTGAATTATGCCTATCGTCCATTATGCCTAATGTACATTATGCCAATCGTCCATTATGCCTAACGTATATTATGCCAATCATCCATTATGCCTAACGTCCATTATGCCTAACGTACTTATGCCTAACATATGTATGCCTAACGTATTTTTGCCAAACGTCGTGCACCCTTATTGTACATACATTATAGATAAGGGTTATAAGAAATGTCCAATCGCACTGTTATGAGGTTTAAAAGCGTTTCACATTTCTTACAAAACAATTGTATAGGATTTGCTCAAACTTCGAAAACTTTTTCTGAGTCTCATATACCAACCGACTCAGCTCGACAAATTGGGACAATGCCTGTATGTGTGTACCCTAGTGTCATGTAATTATGTTAGCAATGGCTGTTGCTTACTTTCTGAGATATGGCTGATTTTATCAAAACACGACACGGTTTAAGACAATAAATTTCAAACAAACAATGAAGCCTATAAAGATACCTTTTGTTACAAGCTATAGATTGTCTAAATCCGTTTATGAACGGCAGAGATATTAAACATTTAATATTTTTATTCATCACTTACCAGTGTTCAATAACTAAAAATTAGATCGTTACATAAATAGTATTGTTTTACTGGTGTTTTGGGGGCAAACGTGAACCGATTTTGAATGTAAAAACACATCTACGTGATTCAATGCAATTTCAAAAACAGTTTTTGAATTTACTCAACATTGAATGAACTATTTTTTAATATGTAAGTTTAGCTCAAAGACACAAATAATGTGCAACGGGTGTTCAATAAAAAATGAGAATGACTTTAATACCTTTCTGTAATTAAAGTAAAGAGCGTAAATTTTTCTCTACAAGAGAATTGCTCCCTGAACTCCCTAGAAATGGGTGGCATGACAGTTCGCTCGGGTGCTGTCAGTTCAATCGAAGATGGTGTCGAAACAGCAAGCACTTCGCGAGCGTTTTGTACGGTTTTTCGAAACGCATGGTCATCGTGGGAAAAGTTTACGGTAGGCCACTTTCGAGACGAAATCCTGCCCGTGAGTATAGTTTACTGGATCCTGGCATCCCTGAGCGTGGAGTGGAAGGCCGGTAGCGGCTTAACCGTCTGCAGTAAAAATTTATACGTAGTAGAGAATTGTTATAGAGCGTGTTTGTGTGCTATTGGTTGGGGAATATCTACACGCCAGATGGCGCTTCGGAACAAATTGTGTTTTACTCCTATTTCGTTGAAAGTCGCAGCAACGCGCGACAGTTAAATTTTTAAAAAGATGTATACCACGTGCGGTTTTTAAACTCTTCGTATCTGTATTGAATTTTGATCGAAAGATATGTTCGTTTAATTTTTCATTTTAATCCTTCAATTCATTTAATACTGTTTATTCTTTTCTTTTTTTATTCATTTTATCAATTCTATTCGTTTTGTTTATTTTAGTCATTCTACAGTGTAGACTGATAAAATCGGTTATCGGCCTCCGATTTTCAGCCCTCGATTTTACCTACCTCCGATTTTATCAGCTTTTTGATTTGTTTAATTTATTGTGTTTATTTACTTCTTTTTAATTTTATTGATTTCATTCATTTCATTCACGTTATTCATTTTTCCCGTTCATGCATTTTATTCAAATTATTAATTTTATTAGTTTTATTGATACTGTTTCGTCATCTCTTTTATTTCTTTCATCCAACTTGTTAGTTTGAAGCAATTTAATTTATTCTATTGGTTTTAAAACTTTTTAAATGTTGTTTTGATTAATGTTAATCATTGTACTGTTTTAAGAATCTGATTACTTTTCATTTTTTACTGCAAAATCTTTTTCTGTTGCGTGTATCTATGTTTCTCGAGTACACGCTTTAGTATGAATAGATTCATCCTCAGTATGGTGCCTCTAAAATCGTGGGGGCACCAGCCTTGGCCCAGTGTGCCCATGCGAAAAAACGGTATTGTCAGAAGCTTTGGTTTATTGACGAGAAACTGAATACGAACTCTAGGGGAGAGTGGGTACGCTTTTGTTTTTTTTCTGATAACTTTTCAATGACATAAAAATTTCAATTGCTAAATTCACCATCTTGTAGTCAATTTGAATTGTAAGAGCTATAAATAATGTGTAAATTCGAAAACTATGTCCTGTCAGTAATATGAACAATTTTGAAAATCATACCAAAACGAGGTTTTTGTAAAACGTGTGGTAACTTGATGCCCCACCTACTAGGGCTAAAGAAACAAAGCACACTATGACCTATAGATACGAAAGTTCAGCTATCTACCTAACCTGAGACATTAATTTATAAGATCACCTTTTTAGATGCACGACAAACTTTTACCACAGTAGAAAGTCGAGACAAGTGTTTGCGGTAAATCAACATTTTAGATCAATTAATAGTGCCAGGTGGGTTATGCAAATGATGTTTTTCTATTTCTACAAATTTCGAAAGTGTTTTAGAAAACTAATGATAGGGATCAAGAATACCCAGTGTTACAGGGATCAAAGATACCTGTTGTATGAGATGAACAAAACTTTTTTTTGTATGTATAGTGAAACTTTTTATTCGAAAAACGTGTTTTTCTAGGCAAAAGCCCTTGGAAAGTAATCTTACCTGAAAATATTCATAAATAATTAGTTTTACGATCTCATACAACCGTTCAAAAAATTTGTGAAAAGATCTTCGAGATGGATTTAAACACATATTTTCTAAAATATTATACAATTTTTCCAAACCAAATGTAACACATCAGATTTGTTTTTTAAACATCATAAACGACCAAATACTTAATTTTCTTTTTATATTGTGATAACTTTTTGCGTATAGATTAGGAGATATTGTCAGGGAATCAAATATCCCCAAGGATCAAAAGTCCTCTTTCTCCCCTATCTTCTGGCATGAGAGCCAATTGCCTGGAACTATGAAATATGTTTAATTCTTATAGAGGAAAATAAGAAAGTGTCCGATTGTGAAGTGTTTGGATTTTGTGCCTAACTGGCGCCAATTTGGTGTCAGCTTGGATTTATCGTCAAACGGACAGCAAGTCGGTGTCAGTTACTGATGAGTAGCATGCGGAACTCAAAATTCCATCTTTTCTAAGGATAGGGTCGAACCTACTCGCTTACAGATTTGCTATGGAATAGCTCAGTTACAAGATCCCATTTCCACTATTTTCTAATGTTTCCCCTGATGCTTAAAACAATCGATTCTCCAAGTACTGATCAGACAATAGACTTGTTCAGCTGCGTTGGTATTGTGCCATTTTAATATTTGAATTGGGTGGAAAATGAGCCGCTTCTGGGCTTAAGGTGGTAGTATGAAAATGCGTGAGCTTAGTGTGCGTATTTTAATCGTCAGATATCTAATTACTCTTCTAAAATAATAATTAGGTATATTTAAGTAAACTAGTCAGCTTCAATTTATTATTTTTAATTGAGGGGGAGGGATAGGTTTAACCAACAAACTATATTAGTTGCGATATTTTCAAAAAAACAAAATCAATTGTACTATGTATTTGTCTCTGAAAATACATTCAAACTAACGGCCTAACATTTAAACCATTTATCTATGAGCGGACTACCCGCACTTACAGTAAAATTCACCATATCCATCGTAAAATATTCCCGATTTTTGAAAAAATAGACAATCCCGTCGGTGTGAAACAACGCGGCATCCATATTCGTGGGCATGTTCCGAAAGTCATAAATCAACCTAGGAAAATGAGCGCTCACTTGGGGTCGCTTGGTGGGATTATAGAACCAGTATTGCTTCTTCCGAATCGCTAAAATACTACCACCTTTTGTAACGTACACCGCATCCAGATGATTCGGCAATCCGGGCAACTCGTCAGCGATCAACTTCGGATAGCCTGCCTCCAGTTGGTGATCAGCGTAAACCCACAGCTTACTACCCTTGAAGAAAAATGTTTTCTTATTTCGACAGGTAAACGCTGCGTCGATGTTTGCCGGAAGCCTCGGCCACTTGGATGATATTAAACGTCCCTCGGGATTTCGCTCACCCAAAGCGAAGTAGTGTTCTCCCGCGAAAATGAACGTCTGGCCGGTATGATCGTTCAGAATGGTATCGATTTTGTTTAGTGAGCAAAGCGATGGAGTTTTTTTCGCGGTAGCGAAAGGAACACCTTGTTTGAAAATCCGCCGAACTCCATACAAGGCTTGCAGTGCTTCACGATCCTCCTCAGGAATTTCCGTGTGGTATCTAATGTGCATCGGAAACATAATTGACGACCTGGAAGTGGTATGATCTAAACCCAACGAATGACCAATCTCGTGCATAGAGGCACTGAGAAATTCTTCCTCCGAGTAACTGCGATCGCGGTTATAGTGAATATCACCGACCTCCGGAAAGAAAGCATGCGCCAGCGTGGTGTTCCGCTGAAAGATACACTCTTGCCCCAGGCGATCACGATGTACTGCTGGCTCATCACTTACATAGATATCAGCAGTCGTTCCCGAAACTTCAACAATATTCAAATTGGTATGCTTACTCCACTGTTCGAACGCTGATCTGATCAGCTGCCTTGCTATTGCTGGTTCAAAGCTCTTGGGAAAGCTTCTAATCCTGTACGTTAGCAACTGTTTCGTCCACCTATCTTGCACTGTGTTCAACTCAGCGAGTCCACAACGCGGGGCGGCTAGGAGACGCTTGGTGTCGTCATCTAGTAGTCCGGATTCAGGCAGCTGATAACGCCGCTGAAACTTTCTCAGTGCAGTAGCCACCGCATCGTCCTTAGTATGATCCAATCTAGTTAGAACGTCGTAAGAAGAGTTCATCCCATCCAGAAATCCGATCTCATTAAGGACTTCCTGTTCGATTTGCATTGTTAATAGTAAAATTACGGTAGGGAAGTTGATTGGTTTTTACCTGTGCTTCCTGATCCGAAATTTCTGGTGGTGGCCTGGGATCTACTGGAGCTGTAACTTCGTCACCTCGCTCTAAATCGTCCCGTTGGACATGCTCCGGCTTAATAATGGTATCAGGATCGATATAAAATGGTGCGCAGTAGTAGCGTTCGGAAATTCCAAACAACACCAAAATTACGAGCAACATCATAATGAATATAAGCTTCGCAATGATAACGCACTAATGATGGTTGATTGTCATTGACGCTTTGAATATTATGTTCAATGCTTCGTACTATCGTTCGTTTCGAGCTGTAGGCAAGTGTTGCCATTCTGTGATTGTGAAAAGCAAATTAACGATTCAGCCTCGTCGAATTGGAATAAAGTTTGAATAAATCACCATGCTTGCCCATTGCTCACAACCAAGTCGAATTCTTTGAAGCGGGTGCATGCTCATTTAAAAATTTCTTGAAATTTGATATAGTCAATAGGAAGATTCATCAGTTTCCATCATTACAGACGGTATTCTAGTATCAATGACCATGGAGAGTTGCTGGATTTTATTTCCCCTGAAACAGTGTTGTAGAAACCATCTTTGTATTTCTGCAGTGTCTTGACAGTGATATTTGAAACATAGTCGCCAACCCCATAGGTCTCATTTTTACCCAAAAACTCTTGTGAAATGATCACACAGCGCAGATCAATCGATATTATGTCGATGTTCCTTCGAAACGTTGCGATATGGGAAGGCATGTGACCAAAAAATCGAAAACTACTTCAACTCCAATTTAATTCAATTATGTACTGCCCGTTTATATGCACTAGAATTAAGGAAATGAATCTCACAATAATATGTAACTTAGCTGGACAATATGGATGTTTGAAGATAAAAATTTTGAAAAGAGGCGTTCCACGATTTTTAAACTCATCGTATCTCTATTGAATTTTAAATAAAACATATGTTCAAACATTTCATTTGATAACTAAAAATACATGTTTTGTGATGATATGATATGAACCCTAATCGCGGGATCCAAGTAGAATGTTTCTTCTAACTTATAGCGGAGCTTTTATTTGTTCTTCTATGCTGAGAACTCTTCATTTGAAGTTGCATTAACAGTCACAATTAGTAGTCTGTTATATGCTATGGGATTTGCATAGGACTCATTAATTAATGTCTTCGGAACGAGAATTTCGAACGATGCGAATTGTTTCGTAAGCCATAAGAATAACTCGAAAGTGACTGCATTGCAATCGACTGAATGCATGGCTTTCGTGCTATCGACAATAATATAATCGCCAACATAGCATAGACACTGTACACTCCCTTCAATTTACTTCAATGCAAATGAATGCTTTGAAATATTTACCTGTGTCATACACAAAAAGCATTCTCTTTCTGTGGGCTTGCTAGCATATGTGACCTAATCTTAGTTTATTATTTCCAATTACGCGTTAAAATACTGGACCTAACAATTTCATTCTGCATGAAATTCTTTTTTTTGAGAATTCTGTGACCAAAAACACATCTTAGAATTTCAAACCAAATATGAGTACGTTTAAATTTCCCGATAACTAATTAAAGTCCATAAATAAAACAAAAATGCCAGATAATCTTGAACGACACAGTCAAGAACAGAAGAACGAAAACGAAAAGGTGAAATTAGAAAGAAATAGAAATACTGGAAAGTGCATGGTATATTAATTAGCCATTCTTTAAAAAATGCGAATCCATCAAACATTTCATATCATTCATTCATCTTATTTTATTTGCTTCCTCCTTTCTAAGCATTTTGCTCATTTTTTCCAGTTTATGAAGTTTGTTTCATATTAATAATCTGATTATTTTTTCAGTCGTTTATTTTATACATTTCATCCAGATTATGAATTTGACATAAATTAATATTCTAATATTAATATTTTGTTAATTTTATAACCGTTAAAATATCGCTTAACATGAAGATTTTAATCATTGAATTCTTTTGTTCTGTTTATTTTCTTCATTGTTATTTATTTTATCAATTCTATTTCATTTGTTTATTTTATTCATTTGGTTGATTTTTTTTAATTTCCTCCGTATTTTCTATTTTATGTTTCATTTGGTTATTTGTTTATTTTATTCATTTTGTTGATTTTGTTAATTTCCTCCGTAACATTTCTATTTTATGTTTCATATTTGATTCGACACTAATTTTATTTATTTCATTCATTTCATTTATCTTTTTATTTTACTCATTTTGTTCAATCCATTCTTTTAATTCATTTTATTCATTACAGTTATTTTATTAATTTAATTAATTTTAATCATTGATCACAATGATTTGTTTATTGTTGAATAATATGAATATTTCATTCATTTTGTTCTTTTTATTTATTTTGTTCGTTTTATTCCTTTTTTATTGTTTTATTTTATTTAATCTATTAATTTTATTAATTTTACTATTTTTGTTCACTTATATTGTTTATATTTTCCAGTTCACACATTTTATTCAGTTCCTTCGCTTTATTGATTTTATTGATTCTGCTAAATCATTCCTTTTATTCATTTCATCTCAATGAGCTGAACTAATTTGATTTATTTATTCTATATATTTGTTTTGCCTTAATTTTTCTACTCATTTTATGAATTTGATAACTTAACTCCAATTTTCTACTTTAATCATATTTAAATTTCATTTGTTTTATTGATTTTCAATAATTTATTCAGTTTATTCGAGGTATTATTCGTGCATAATTCGAAATTGTTTTCATCCCTCATCTTGTTTGATGCCTATTTCGAACGAGTTCTACAAACTGTAAGAAATCTCATTGTTAGGTACAGTGGCGTAGCCAAGAGAAGTTTTCGGGGTTAAAACCTCCTCCCACACCAAAATTAATCGGATAGAAAAAAAATTATTGATACTGACGAATTTAATTAAATACTCTACAGAATATTTTGGGAAAAATATTCTCTGATCACTACATTGAGAACCGTGTTTAAAGCGTCATGAGGACTTTTGGAAAATTGTGGAAAGGTGATATTGTAACTTATCTCTTAGCCGAAATCCCATAGTTGTCAAATTAATTTCAAGTTCCGTTATTGGTAACAGGCCCGTGCATCGGGTTAACAATCCTCTTATTTTCCTCCAATGTTCGATATAATCGTTCGTATACGTGTATTTCACAAACAATCCAATATGGAAAATAGGAAATACTTTCTTTAACTTTTTTAATACTAAATAATGCCGCAAGAAATAGTGATCCGGTCCATTACGCAGAAAGATTAGCTTTTCTAGGCAATACTCCCACGGTCGGCTGTGTGGGGTTGGAATTTATTTTGTTGGGTAAACGTGGGATACTCTCGGTGGCCGGCTGCCCAGAGTTTGGAAAGAACCAAAAACTAAACAAGATCTTATTTTTCGAGCGATCGTGTTCTCGAAGACTAACTAAATTACTACCTAACGGGTTATGCTTTGCAGGTCGCATCGCTTGCTTGGAGCGAAAAATTTAAAAAATTTAAAAAATTTATTAAAAAAAATATAAGCAGTGCTCTTTATAGTCGCCTATCCGAAGTTCAAGTTGCTTATTTTGCTAATCGTATTGAAACAACAAATGATAAATTTCCCAAATTCTCGGCAGCCGGCTGCCCAGAGTAATTATTACATGATAACGGTATTGGCACATTTACTAAGAACTCTCCCCTTCCCGTGATAATGTGGAGATGCAGAGGATTCCTCGGTCTCTAGTAGCAACATGTATCGGACTAACATTCCTTCCTTTCCCAGAAGATCTGCATTCGGACGTAGCCGGCGTCGGTATTGATCAGCATGCAGGGATCAGAAAAGATTGTACAATGTGGCTCATCATGTTATTCCCAAGCATGTTGTTCCAATGAACATTTTGCAACCTAATTTGGTTCTGGTCAATAACGGAGTAGCAACTATGGGCGATCTCTTATGTTTATGCTTATGCTTATCTCTTAGTCGAAATCCTATAGTTGTCAAATTACTTCAATGTAAAATAAAATAACGGTCTGAATTATTATGAGCTCATTTTTGGAAAGATGCTCCAAAATATGGATTAGAGACAATTTTTCGAATGGGAAGCTAAGTTTGAATAGGTTGATTGTCTATAAAACATAAACTTGCTCACCGAAAACTTGCCTACAGTTTAGTATTTTCAACATTTGCTGAAAATGTATTTTTTTAGATTGCGTAGAGTTTAGACAAAAATTCAATATGGTTTACAACAAGAATAACATTTCAGAAACTAGTTGGAGGTTGATGATAAATGACGTTTACAGTTTGTCTCTAGCTGGTCATGATCGGTTTTTATGAACATTTGATTTTTGTTGTATTATCAATGAATAGCCTCTAAGCAGGATTGGAATTAACAAATATATCAATATATTTCAAGTTAGTGGCTATTAAATGTATATTTGAGTGCTGCATTGAACGGCGTACTAAAATTTTGTGTACTAGGTACTAGGACTCGTTGTCAAGTTGTGAGCTTGAATAATGAAGAAAAGTAAAATTAATGCTAGATAAATTTTTAACGGTAACGATCACATTCATTTGAAACTGGCAAATTTCGAAGTTAAGTAACATTGAAGAATTCCAAAACGTAAAACTGTTCATCTGCTGATAGAATAATTTTGGCGATCAATCCTCCTAGAAGTAATTATAGAGAATTTGCTCTTCAAGCAAATTTGGGTCAAGAATTAATATCTCCAGTAAAGTTTTAAACAATTTTCTCCGTAGTGCAGAAAAAAATAGTTTTCACGTAAATTTTCTTCACTAAGGAGAAATATAGCATGTTCATTTATATATCTATTTTAGACTGGTTCAATTTTTGACTTTTAGCTCTACCAGGCTCTACTGATTCCTTTTTTGGCCCTTAGTAATTGTGCAAATTTTGGTACCGATCGGTTGTGTCTACGTACTCTCCAAAAAATTCAAAGTTTATATGGAAGTTAGTATGGAAAATCGGTTAAAATTGAAAATAAATTTTTAAAAAATCACCTCATAAATCAATTCATGAGAAAACTATATATTTCTAAAGGAATTCTTCTACTGAACACATTCGTGGAACATTGTTAGTTTGTGAAAATTCGCTGAGAAAAGTTTGTTTAAAATGACATTATCAACAATTTTGCTGAAGGCACAATTTCTCTTAATATTTTTGAAGCGTTAATTCTCCATAATTACCTCTATGAGAATTAATCACTAAAATTTCTATATCAAACCATGCGCTGTTTTATGTTGATAACTTTTCGAAGTTGTCACGCCCTCAAAGTGAAGGATTATTAAATTAGGTGATCTTGAACGTTGAAATTTTTTTCGATCATTTATCCCACTTTAAAAGATCGCAATTTTTGTCTTCATTGATATGTTATACAAGAAAATTATCTATAGAGGTTTGAAAACTGTTCCATGTTGATTCTTCTTGTTTGTAGACTGGAATGGCATCTGTTAGACTACTTATGTTTCTGAATTTTCAATAATTTATCAAACTCATATTAAATTTTAGAATTTTTCTAAAAAATTGCGTCTGTAATACCACTCCCCCCCCCCCCCCCCCCCTACCAAACCAAATTTCTGGCTACGCCACTGGTTAAGTGGATTAAGTTGATTTCACATCACATCACATCGGGTGTACCTCAAGGGAGTCACCTTGGATCTCTTCTCTTCGTGCTCTTTGTGAATGACATTTGCAGCGAATTGACATCGTGTAAGGTGATGTACGCAGATGATCTGAAAATTTATCGCATCATAACAACTCTGGTAGATTGTTGTGCACTCCAGATGGACATAGATAGGATCATGAGTTGGTGTGATAGAAACGGAATTACTATAAACATTTAGAAATGCAACATAATCACATTCACACGAATACTCTCGCCAATTACGTTTGAGTATGCAGTGAGCGCTGCCCCAGTAAAACGAGTTTCATCAATCAAGGACCTTGGTGTTATACTTGACCGTAAGCTACGTTTCATCGAACACTTCAATGCAGTTACTGCTAAAGCCTTTGCAGTACTAGGACTCATCAAACGAAACACCCAAGATTTCAACGACGTCTACTGCCTGAAGGCACTGTACATCAGTCTGGTACGCAGCATTCTACAGTATGGAGTTATCGTTTGGGCCCCGTATCACACCGTACACATTAATCGCATAGAACGGGTGCAAAAGAGCTTCGTCCGGTATGCCCTTCGATGGCTTCCCTGGCGAAATCGATTTGAACTACCACCGTATGAGCATCGTTGTGCTCTTATCAACCTACCTACGCTACGAAACAGGAGAGTTTTTCTGCAGCGACTTTTTGTGTTCGATCTTCTCGCTGACAACATTGACTGCCTTCTGCTTCTCGCTAAGCTGGACTTCAACGTTCCTGGTAGGTCTCTGCGGAGAATGGACTTCTTTCGGCGCTCTACTCATCGCACGCAGTACGGCCAGAATAACCCGGTAGATATTTGCTGTCAGCTCTTCAATAGCGTTTTTCATCATTTTGACTTTAACTTAAGTAGAGAAATGTTCAAATTGAAAATAGGTTTAAGTTAGTATAGTATTTCAGTCTGTACGAAAATTTATTAATTCGAAGACAATATATATTAATGGGAAAATGTACTTTTGCATATAAAATATTTAAAATAATCCATAAAGAATTGTAAAACGATCCATAAAAAAGTTGTCCATGTTCCATAAAACAAAACTGATAATCCACAAAACCGTGTGAATGATCCATAAAAAAGGGTGAATTGATCCATAGATTATGTAAAATTGAACCATAAAATGGTCGCAAAAGAGCACTAAAATAGTAATAAAAGAGCAATTAAAATGAACCAATGCCCCATAAAAATATTGGAAATGTTCCATAAAATGATACATTTTGCGCCATAAATTAACTGACATTGATCCATAGAATATTAACAATGTACATTAAAACACGTCGATATGTTCCATAATATCGACAAATATGTTCCACGGTATTACAAAATGGAGCAATAAAATGTCAGAAAAAGTTCCATAAATTTGATGAAAATGTTTGCTAAATAATTTTTCTTGGTCCATAGAAGATGTAAAAATGAACATTAGAAATGATTCATATATCGAACGTTAAATTATGGTTCATGGATATTTACAAAACGATCCATAAGAAAAGAAAATGTAAAACGACCCATTAGTATGTGTTTATGCACTAAAAAAAATAAATTTAATGAATTCATGCGAAATTTTATGGTAAACTAAAAAATAAGTTGTGCTTAATAATTCTCATAACAGTGACAGTGTTTTAACAAGTGAGTTTATACTGGGAGCCAGTGCGATGCGGCTTGGCCGCATATCCGAGGCCAAGGATCCGAAGCGGCGCAAAGCCGCTGAGGATCCGTTGGACGAGGCATTGATTAACCCGTAGCTGGAATTGCAGGCCTGTGGTCCTCTCGTTTGCCCGGTTTACTTAAACATAGGGGCTATAGCTAGTTAAAAGCCGACTGAGCGGCAGCGAAGTCGGACAGTGCACAAGAAAGCGATGTGGCGTAGCCACATTAGTCAGTGTCCGTTTTCGCTTCAGATAGTTATTCAGATAGTATTTGCGACTCATGCCAGCCTGTATAAGTGGTCTAATAGCTCTCAGCGCTCTAATATCATAAATACCCTGACGTTTAAAGAGTTGCCACAATGATTTCAGGTTAGCTAAGGTCAGTTAGCTGACTAGTTGGGTACGGAAGCTGAAGTTTAACTATAATGTATGCATTGTTTGTTGTAGTTTGACATTACAACCAAATGTAATAAACTTTATTATTAGTTCGAATAGCAAAAATTTCGCATGAATTCATTAAATTTAATTTTTCTGGTGCATAAGCACATATTAAGGGATCGTTTTACATTTTATTTTCTTATGGATCGTTTTGTTAATATCCATGAACCATAATTTAACGTTCGATATATGAATCATTTCTAATGTTCATTTTTACATCTTCTATGGACCAAGAAAAATTATTTAGCAAACATTTTCATCAAATTTATGGAACTTTTTCTGACATTTTATTGCTCCATTTTGTAATACCGTGGAACATATTTGTCGATATTATGGAACATATCGACGTGTTTTAATGTACATTGTTAATATTCTATGGATCAATGTCAGTTAATTTATGGCGCAAAATGTATCATTTTATGGAACATTTCCAATATTTTTATGGGGCATTGGTTCATTTTAATTGCTCTTTTATTACTATTTTAGTGCTCTTTTGCGACCATTTTATGGTTCAATTTTACATAATCTATGGATCAAATCACCCTTTTTATGGATCATTCACACAGTTTTGTGGATTTTCAGTTTTGTTTTATGGAACATGGACAACTTTTTTATGGATCGTTTTTCAATTTTTTATGGATCATTTTTGTTGTTTTAGCGGCGCAAACTTAGGGCTGCCATATATTAATTAATTAAAAATTTGTAGTCAGGCTAGCCATCCGGATCCTGATCGATGCCTTCTTCGCAGGGGCGGCGAAACACTTTACGCCCGAGTGGGTAGAAAGCATAGGGTGAGGGGTCCATTAGTAATGATTTTTTTCCCTTTTCGCAATGCACACGCTTACATTACATTCACATTAAGTCACGTTCGTTTATGCAAATGTAATTGTGGTACATCGATGTTTTCAAATCTGTGTAGTGCGAGATACATGCGTTGCACATCTAATTTTTTTGAAATGGTTCAAAATTTCGAGTGGGTAATTACCCACTCGGTTATTTTCGAGTGGGTAGTGCTACCCATACTACCCACGCTTTCCGCCGGCCCTGCTTCTTCGTCAAGTTTATATCAGATTTTTATTATTGTGGTGTCCCATCTAAGCAGAATGCTCGGTAAAAGTAGCATAACGATGATGCCTGAAGCCTGCACCTGTGCCGGACCAGCCCAGTTAAATTGATGGTTTATAATTATTTTTTACTGTCAATTTTGTTGAATAGCATATAAATTATTCCAAACTCACATCCCATGTTCCTTTCCTACTAACCGAATCTAATATCTGCAATACCTATGGAGATTGCGTGGGTTTCCTGCATCTTCTGAAGTAATTTCCTTTAACGATCGTTAGGACATGACCCGGTATGTAGTGAACTATACAATTGTATAAAAAGATTTCACTGCATCTGCCACCCATGATATCAGTAAAGCAGTGTCGTTTGAATCCCAATAGTGGAATGCAATTTAACAGTTAATAAGCAAATTAAGCCAAATGATTTGTTAAATCCAATGAAAATACATTGGACAGTTATTACTCAGAACGTTGAAAATTGACCTATAAGTTTGCTGTTACACGATATTCAATAGTATCTGGAATTCGAATCGGAACGGTATTTTTTCCCGGTGGATCCAACGGAAGCAGCTTGTTAAAATTTCATGAAACAATTTGGCCATGTGTTTTTCCGCTATAGTATGGGCGAAGCGATAACCTGTTTATTCCAAAAGGACTAATTTTGAAGCTTGTGGCAAAATTCACAGTATACTCAATAATTCAGCTCCAGCGGAAAGTATTTCGGGACGATGGAATTTGTCCTTTTTTCCCCTCATAGTTCGTGGAATCTGAGCTGTGAAAGATCGATTTTACGATGTGTGAATTCTTTTTCCACTGGCTCACAACTACAGCCGCATATCATCGAGCTGAATAGCGTTTATCCACGTTCGGCATGAGCAGTTTTCAGTTCAGGTGGAGATGTGTTAGGAACGGCATCTATAATTCAATCCAGAGGCAGTCCTTGGGATGCGACTCTATTGTCCATGTGAATTTTTCATAGCGTCGTAGAAATGCGACCCGTTGTTTCGGTGGCTAACTAATTCTATATTATATAAAATTTATAGGCTATATATTCACTGTTTTATTCCTGATGTTCCTGATCAGATACACGAATCAGTAGATTTTCATTCGACTTCCCTTGGAAAATTATTGCATTCTATTGCCCCTACAAATGGTTATGTTAGAGCTGTTTTTAATTCATACTCTACACACTACTTTGTTCCTTTTATGGACTTTGTCGATTTTTTTCTGCTCATTCACCATTACTTTGTGCTCCCGATCAGTCCCGGAACTGAACTTCAACCAACGACTTCTTCGCTAAACTTCTACTACTTTCAACGTAATTAATTAGAATCCGTTCTCTCTTGCTAACGGTGGCCGTAATCATACCGGTAAGCTTCCTCCGGACAGAGTTTCGTCAATGCGCAAAAAGATACCAGCGGGAAGTTGGCATTATTTTTTATCTAGCAGTGAAGCTTACCTCTCTCGCGCTATGCAATTACCCTTACGAGCCAAACAAACCGTTTGCCGAGAGTGAGAAAACAAATGAAACAAGAATAGTAGCAGACGTGTGCCCCCTGTGCAGCATTTACGACTCTTTTAATGTTCTTACCCATTCATTATGGTCCCTCTCGGTGATAACCGCCCGAGGATCTGGCCTGCAATGCAACGCGCAGTGCACAACAATGAACTTTCCCCCCCCCCCTCTTCGTCATCCAGCTGCTACTGCAGGAGTCCAGTTGCACAAAGACACAACTTCAAAAGCTTCCACAAGAATATTCCTGCAGTCATCCGTACGATCCTTGCAGCCGTTCGTTCAGCCAGCTGGCAAATTGAACAAGTTTAATTTATAATACTTATTTCGAGATTTTCCTGACCGGATCCCTCTTCTTTGTTTCACAGCATCCGCAAACACACTTTTTATTATTATCTATTTTCTTATTCGCCCCCCCCAGTGCAGTGTACACCCACTCGAACGGAAATTTACCCCCTATTGTTGTCTCCTTTTCTACTGTACCTACATTGATGCACTTTTTCAAATGCTCGACTTTCGAATCATACCTATCTACCTACCTGGACTTGGATCTGGCTTCCCTGATTGAAACGTCCATTAGTGGGGATTACGTATTCACAGATGCACGGCGGCGTGCGCCTTTTTCCACTCGTACTGGATGTTTATCCACAGCTATAAAGGGGTTTTGATGGACTACGCTGCTGAACTTTGTTGCACAGTCCCCCGCTGGGACGGGTGGTAAAGGAAACTTCTATCACAGACACCGCGACTTGGCCAATTGGTGCTTTTATTTCCATTTGTGATACAAAACGGGTGTTTGTTTTACTGTCGTGTATAGGTTGCGCAAGTTAATCACAACACTGTAGTTAGTGCTGTTTGGGCATGCAGAATAGTTTAAGAATATAAGTGGGCTTAGGAAGAAAATGCGTTGCATTCATTTCAAACATAAAATCCTTTCAATTTTGCTACTTCTTTTTGGCAGCTAGTTATTGTAGCGAAAAACTAATGACAGCATGAATCGGAACAAAACAAAGTTTATGTTATTTTGTATTTATTGCTCTGGGCAGCCGGCTGCCGAGAATATATGAAAGATTTATCGTTTGTTGGATTGTTTCGGAAATATTCAGTTTGTAAGAAAAACAACTTTAACAGCCGATTATCGGGAGTGTTGCTTTTGCTTAACTGAATCAAACTGTATGTGAACGATTTTATTATTCCACGATTCATAATTCCGGCGAAATAAAACATTCAAATAATAATACAATATAGTGAACAGCGATTACGTTTGCTGTCTCGAGACAATTGTCGAAATATATGTGCTAATCCCTATGTAATTGAAGGTTTCGCAATACAAGTATTACTTATCGTGTTAAAATTTTAAAATTATTTAATTTATTAAATTTAATATACTAAATTAAACGATAATGATGTATTGGTCTGGTTCTTTCTCCCCGAACGATTAAATAATTCCAAATTTGTGGCAGTATTTTAGGCCATAATGACAACCACAAAATCAGCATCCAGCAGCCCATAATCACAGAGAATAGAAATCCATGATTGAACAAATATGTTAATAAAATTTGTGTAAACTTTTGAATGAATATACGTTAAACCACTAGTGCCGCCACACCAACTTAACCCAACTATCCGTCAAATCTATCCCGGAACCGGTTCGAAATCTTGAATGGGTTCAGTATGGAATCTGGCTCAAAGGAAACAACCGATTCCGGCACAGCTGCTTTGAGCTACTGAATCCACTCAGAAGTCCGAGCCGGTTCCGGAATGGTTTGACTGGGTAGAGATATAACCGCTGTCAATTCAGTCGAACTCAGCACCACTAAAAAGCGTGACGATAGTAGCGCACCTGGTGGAGAAAACGTTAGGGATTTTTACACAAGTTGAATGCTGAAGATGGACGGGTCGTCAAACGGTAGGATAACAAAATTCACACGAGTTTCCTACCTCATGCCTCCACGCGAGTCTAAGTCTATTGATGACATTTGGTCCTTAGATCGGCGACGACTGGGTGCTATCAGCCCTCTGCAGATAGTAGAAGAATGAGAGGATGTGAAACGATCTAGTGGAGAAAACATTGCCGTAAAAATGAATAGTCGATCGGAAATTAGCCCCAATAAGACTTTAATCTGACAAATATCGATATTCACCGGTCAATACGTACTGAAAATTCGCCGCGTATGGTTTTATGAACCTAATTTGAAGCTCCGTTATTGTTAACAAGCCCGTGCTTCAGGTTAACAATCCTTTATATTTCTCTTCGGTGTTTGTTATTGTCGCTTGTACAATGTACAAACAATCTGATATATAAAAAATAAGAAATACTGTCGTTGATTTATAACATCTCGCGCTATCATAACTCTCTGCCTGTATAATGTGTTATCACTCGGTAGATTTTAACCTTAAAATATATCGTAGAGAAGAAGTAGCAAATGCTGTCTAAATACTGTTGCAATAAATAGTGATCCGGCCCATTACGCAGATAAGATTTTCTAGCCAAAGCTGTGTGGAGTTCAAATTGTTTTTGTTTAGGGAACACAGGATAGTCTCGGTAGCCGGCTACCTAGAGTTAAAAAATAACTAAAAACTAAACAAGATCTTTTATTTTTCAAGTGATCGTGTGCTGGAAAACCAGCTAAACTACTTCCCAATAAACCATGCTTTGCAAGTCGCATCGCTTGCTTGCTTATATCCTTCCAAACCACCAACTTCGCGACACCTACCTATGGAAGAGTCGGATGAATCGTCGTCCTTCCGTTAAGTAGGTGCAGCATCAACACTTCCCGTCTGCTTTATCCTTTATCCTTCCCCGTGAACAATGGAGATGGGGGCGGCCGGCAATGATGGCTATCATGCTGTTGAGATTTTAACATGGGTCGGATTGGTATGGATTCCTACTTACTATTTCCTTAGCAACTCTTATTAGATAATCAGCAGTCAAACATGATGAAGTCAGTGTGCAATCCGCCAAAATCATCGTCACAACGCAACGCTAACTAAATACTAAACCTTCCTTTTGGGTTTTTAAAAACATTTTGCGAAAAGGCGAATTAGCAAAAAACCGATTTAATCCACCTATCAGTGAGATGAGACATTTCTTACACATATCACTGTTGTATTATTAATTAGTTTGCCGAAAACACGCGAAGCTTATATGCAACTAGCTGTGAGATTCGCACAGTTTCGAGTACTGCACGAATAATACTTCGAACAAACTGAATAAATTAAAGAAAAATATTAAAATAAATAAAAATTTAAAATAATTTTGAAGCAAAAGAATAAAAAAGAGGATTAATATAAATCAAATTAATAAAATAAAAAAATCAAATTTGCTCAAATGAAAATTAGACAATATTAAAAAAAGTTATGAAATTAAGAGAATTAATTAAATTGTTTCATGCTAACAAGCTGTCATCCAATAATAAAAAGATCCAACTTAACCGAATAAATAAAATGAAGAAACTGGATAAAATATATGAACTGGGAAAAATTAACAATTCAATAAAATGATTAAAATAAATGAAATAAATAATACGAATATAACAAAACAAAAAAAAATAACTGAATTAGTAAGATAAATAATATGAATAATATGGATAAAAGTAACCCTTTCATACCTATTATTTTTCTAGCACATAAAGGGTTCCAAAACTGTTTTGCCTTTCTTCTATAAAAAGGCTATGCAATCATTCTGAAAACCGACATTTCAACCGAGGGCTGAGTATAAGAGACTCAGTTCGTCGAGTTCGGCAAATATCTGTGTGTGCGCGTATGTGTGAATATGTATGTATGTGACCAAAAAAATGCACATCGGTTACTCGCAGATGGCCGAACAAATTTTGTCAAAATTAGTCTCAAATTAAAGGTACAACGTTCTCATAGCCTGCTACTGATTTTCATTCAATTCCGACTTCCGGTTCTGGAGTTAAAGGCTGAAGAATGCGGTCACGCATGAAATTCCCATATAAATCGGAATCAGCATGTTATCTAAAAGATTTTCAGCTCACTGATGCCCAATCAAACCCACATTGACCACTTTGGACAACTTCGGCGAAATCGTAAGCATCGGGAAGGTCGCTAAGTTCCTGAATTGAACTCACATCTGCTTCTCAAAAATATCTGATCTGATTTTCTCAAATATAGTCCCAAATAAAAGCTACGGCATCCAAATTGACTGTTATTAAATACTTTTGGAGTCGGAGTTCTCGTTCCTGTGTAAGTATGCATGCGAAATTCACATATAAACCGGTATAATGATTATATCTAAACTAATTGAAACTAATTGAAATGAATTTCAAATTGCTTAAAATTGTTGGTCCAAATCACTAATTGCAAATCATAGTCTCTTCGGCCACATTGAGAACTGTTGAGGATTCTGGAAATTCGAGGAAATGTCTAAGTTCCGAAATTAGATTCACGCCTGTTTCTTATATATTACTGAATCAATTCTCAGAATCTTAATCTCAAATGAAAGGTATGGTATTCACATTGATTACTACCGAATTTAATTTGAACGGAGTAGTTGTTCCGGAGTTATGAGTAAAAGAAATCATCACACGTGAATTTCCTATATAAACCTTTTTGCCTCCTCCTATAGAAAGGTTATGCAATCACTCTGGAAATCGATTGGTTAACAGAGTCCCGGAGGGCCGAAACTCTTTTACTATTCGATTCACTTCGTCAAGTTCAGCAAATTTGTGTGTGCGCATGTTTGTTTGTATCTATGTGACCAACAATGGCACATTGGTTACTCGGAGATGCTCCAACCGATTTTCTCAAACTTAATCTCAAGCGAAAGGTATAGGTTGCTATTGAATTTACTGGTTGCGAATTGCTATCATACAGTAAATCTTCATATAAACTGATGACACCATAATATCTAGATGATGCAAAACTTATTAAAATGGGTGTTAAATTACTTAGATTTGAAGACCTGTAGTCGCTTTGATCGTATTGGCCACCTAGGACCGGATAACTTGCCAATGTTCAGAATAAATTTCACACCTATTCCTCAGAAAATTCTTGACCGATTTCAACCATCTTGCGAATTTGAAATGATTGATGCAATGTTTCAATTGGCTGCTATTGAATTTCATCCCGATCTGACTTTCGGTTCCGTAGTTATCGGTTGGTTAGAGCGGTTACATAGAAATTTCCCATATACCTTTACTACCATAATACTTAAGGGACCACTTCAATGGAAAAACTCTGTTGATAGAGAAAATATCCTAGGAACACTGTTAGTTACTTTGATCACTTTGACAAAAAGTACCAAGCAAAAATCTAGCGTTTCATTTGAAAAAGTCGTTTTTCACAAATGTTTTATAACATATTACAACATAACAGTATTGCTCACCAACAAACATGGAGTGCGAAAATAGGATTATATCCTCTAATTTGAGTAGTGCGTTGCTGACACTGGTTGAAGCATCATCTGGCTTATTCATTATGGGTGACCATATCAGGTGAGTCCAGGACGATCGAAGGAGAAACCACCCCAACCCCCTCGGTTACTTTAGCTCTGCCAGAATGCCATTAGAATTTTTGCTACACCCCAGGCAGCGAAGGTTCCAAACTATTGTTGGAGATATTTGCGATCCTCAATGAAAAGGATGAAACGAAGTCTTCGGCACTAAATATACGTCCTTGAAGTAAAACAGAAACATCAACGGTCTCAAGTATCTTCCCTGAGCTATTCCCGATATAGAAGTAAATATGAGTTCCTTACAATCATCTCAATCGCAATTATCTACTGATCTGTGGTGGCGGTCAACCGGTGAATTATTCATAAATGCAAGTAGACTATGCACAGTAAACAATGACAGATGTATCATTTTGTTTATGGCAACCATGGCGAAAGTAGTGAAGCAAACTGCGTTCGATAGTTTGTGATCACCGCCGGCTTCATCCCGAAACAAAGTCCACCAGTGACGCATGGATAAGTCGAACACTCATATCCTGACGCTCCTGAAAAAGGGAGAGAGCACAAGCCTGTTCCTGCCGTCCAACGATTTTGTGTGGCCAAAAGGTGTAGTAAGCGCTGAAGTGGAAAACAGAAGGTAAAGCTATGATATTCTTCCCCGACTTGAGCCGGGAGGTTGGTGCGACAGCCTAGGCGGTCATTGAGACAATTTTATGATATAAAATTCGGCACGGATCATATTTATAACCTTTTCACGCAGGTCTCATTTTTGGTGAAATCATGAATTGATACAGGAAATAATTAAAATTTGTTTTGTTTTTTCCATCTATCCGAAAATTGCCTCTTTGTTCAATGCAGGCATCATACAAGTTTGAGACAGCGTCCTTTCCCCGATGTCTCATTTGATTCCATTTTTATGGACTGAAAACATGTTTGCGGACTTCCAGCAAATGGAGAAATCCTCTGGCAAGAGTCGTAAACGTGCCAGAGGGAATCTGTTGGGCCCTGGATTGCAAGACGATAAAGTATATTAGACTTTTTTCCTCGTACTCCGCTAGAGAGTGAGTTAGCGTCGCAGTTGTTCTGGCGATCGACCGTAACTGCAAACTGGACCAGAGTAGATAAACATCAAAGAAAACAAATATTCTAGGATTACTGAAAAAACCAGGAAAAATCAATCTTTTTGCCCGACATCCCAGAACACCACGACATTCAGTGGAAAATCAATACATGTCCTGGGAAACCAAGACGTATGGTCACCCTAATTATGATCGTAATTATGGTCTAGTTTATTCATTATGATGGTCCATTGATTTGATATTTATTTTCTCGGATTTGAACAAGGCAAAGTAATAGGTAACGGTATACTGAAACGAGACAAAACTAGACTGGTTCGGCTTATATAAGCCAATCTCAGTCTAACAGAAGGGTAGAAAAGTAAACGTATCTCATCATTATATATTTACCGACGCCTACAAAATATTCTTCACAAACCATCGCCTGGAAACGGACACGCGATCATTGTTGCATCGGTTTCAACCAGTTCTTAGATTGAAAGTAGAAAATGTATGTTCTTTGTTGGATAGTATTATAAATTTAGGCAACCCGACTGGCTACATTGCAAATGTTCTTTTCGGGACAAATGATATCTGCATCCGCTATACGTTCCAATTATTTGCTATCTTTAGTATCATTATTCACTATTGCATATCGAGTTTACTTTCACAAAATTTTCAGACAGGAAATTTCTATTTTTGGATCGTTTGGCTGAATTCTGGTGCAACGAAAAGCTTCCCTTGGGTGTTCCAAAGGGATCAAGGTGAGCTGAGTACTATCTTTTCAGTAGAGGCTAAGATAAACTTTCCAGAAAACTGCAACGTCAGAAAACGCCGTAGTGTTCCAATCTGTACTAGGCTTTGATTTTCTGGACAGGATATCTTTGCTAAGAATGAATACAATAATTTCACATTCATTCTAAAATATTCTCTATGCTTTGTTTTAGATATTGAAGCAAATTGAATGCAGGCCGGGCAGTATGTATGATGGAAAAAATCATTATATGTAGTAAGTAAATATTCATAGTTTATTGTGAAGTGGTCTGTTAAACGGTCAAAAACCACAAAATGTGATTATTGCAACCACGACAAATAAAGTATTTTCGACCGAAGTTCTGGCAACCTTGCCCACACCGTCTCGCAAATGATTTGTGTTGTTGTGGCTTCGATTTATTAGAGGCTACGCGGAAGTATCTTGATTACAAAGTATATACTTTGTGCTGGTATAATACTTACTGAGCTGAATCATGATGCATTCTAAATACGTAGTTAATATTATCATTCATTATTATTATTCGGTATCGGGAGCAATCTACCGCCGGGGAATTCACGGGTAGATTCGGCGCTGTGGACTACCCGACAGCATCGTGACGAAAAGGGGAGCTAATTGGCTCACGAAACAAACACCGGTAACGAAAGAAATTCCGTTGTCGGGGAACTCTCAATCGGAGTAGGATAAGCGGTAAAGCTGGGTGCTATATGGTTCAAGAAAGCGGGTATCGGTGTCGGGGGAAATTCCTCCGTCGGGGAACTATCGGTCGGAGTAGGATGAGTTCACCGTTGAGCACTATCCAAGCAGATCGTGATAAGGCCAGGAGCTGAATGACTCACGGAAACATGAGCTAAATGGCTCAGAGAATCAGCACCTAAACGGCTCACCACGGGGACGAGAACTAAACGGCGACATAATAGATGGAGACAAGAAGCAAGAGAAGAGTCGAGAGTTAAATCAAAGCTCATAGGTCGTGCCACTCCATGAACAAAGCGAGGTTCCGAGATAGAGCAGCAGAAAGAGGTGCAACGAAAGCGCAACGAACCCCCCACGAAGTAATACGATGACGTAGTTTCGTGGGGAAGAAGGGCGTACAAAGTAAGGAATGTTGTTAGTGGTTAGGCACGAACGTGAGTCGTGAGTCCCACATAGTGCCAATACAGTACAGGCCAGGCTTTTGAAGCTTTTGTAACCTTACTATAAAAAACACACACACACAGACATTGTCCCAATTTGTCGAGCTGAACGATTGGTATATGAGACATGATTTGCACATCTTATCTCGTCATTGCACCGAAATCAGACAAAAATTTCCACGAGCCGTGTCGTAGAAAAATTCTTAGCGTCGTCTCGAGCACCCACTGTGTCAGAGATTTGCTTGACAGAACGAAGCACACCTTCCCTTAGAAATTCCACTTTCAGTCGCCAGAATCGGAGCTAGAACTCAGTCGGTTAAATTTTCAGATGGTTGGATTAGTCCGGAGAAAGAAAATATAATATTATCAAACTCATAGTAGTACTTTAGCTATAGACACAACTAGATTGTTGTTTGGCTCCATTTTGTTTCCTCGACAGAATGTAAATTTGGACAATGTAATCATCAGAAAAAATTAATTGGTAGCCAATTCGAATCTCATTGCATAAATGATGCACGGTAGAGATAAGTATGTATTACAATCGATCGATCAACTCACTGATGTGAACGTGCATGACATTTCACAAGTACTCGGTCGGGTCGACAAGAGCCATTTTCCGTTCCGGGACAACCACAGCCACTTTAAGCTATTTATCGGATTTAATCACCCTTCTCGCTGATTCCGATTCACTGCATTCAGCATTCAAATGCTGGGTCAACGAGTTGCGGCTTCGAGGATGAACCACATCCCAACCCACCCGAAGCAGCCCGGATTTAGATTGGTACACATTTTATTCCACTTTCTGCCACATTTAGGATTGATTACGTAACTCCGTGTGACACGGAACCGCATGGCTGCAGATGGAGAATGTTTGAGCTTCAAATAATGTCCCTCCCCCGTCATTGTGGTCACATTCTATCCGACACCCAACAACGGGATCCCGTGGTTTCGGTTCGCTATATGAAAATCGAATCCAGTTCTCGCTATTTAGTATGCAGATCAGAAGCTGGTTACACGTACTGCGATCAATAACACTTTTACCAATATCGCTCATCTAAATATGTATACCACCTGATTTGAATGAAATGAAAATCCGGAAATTCGAAATTACATCTATCTATCCACGCTCAAGCATATATGTGTTTATGTTTTGATTTCAGTGGAATCAATTTGATAGATTTCATAGTTTTATATCTAGCACTTTTATGGAGTCCAAATTTGAAGGTTCATATTTCTAGTTGCTACTCCATTTGACAGCATAAAACGTAAACATCTAAATTTCGAAACGATGAACTCTCGCTCCACTCAAACCGCATGTTTTGGTTTTCTTTGCGTTAGAAAAAAATAACTCGTCAAATGGCTGACCCTCACGGCCACAGAAAGAGCAGGAAAAAAAACTGAACCCACAGGACCACAAGCCTATGGTTTTACAGCTGAAAACTCAATTAACACGCTTCATCAAATCCAATTTTTATTCCCGAACCTGAATGGCGCAAGCGGCAGGGGCAACGAAAAAAAACAAGGGATTTATCGATCATCAAACCAAGCGATGTGTGTGATATCACTGATTTATTTCCAAATTCCCAATATTTCCATCCGCCGCAGGCTGGCGCAAATTCCCTCGGCATCATACTAATCCTGCTCTTCTTTGTGCACATATGTATGAGCCAATTCCCTTCGAGTGGTGTCTATAGTACTGGTATCGTCATCATCATCATCATCATCATCGTCGTCAGCATCATCCTGAAACAAAGTACTGGCACTGGTTGTTGGCAGCCAACCCACCACCACCCACGCACTATCATACATACCCAACACACACACATGCACAGGAACTGGAAACTGCTCTCTTATCGTACATATCGTATAACACTCAATAAACTATTACAACTATTTTCGCAATTTTTCACTCCTTGGCACCGCCGCGGCAAGCGAACTGTATCGGCTAGGATCGTGGTGCATCCGTCGTATGACCATCCGCTTCGCTATACTATAGAGATAGGACCACGTGTGGCCATGATCCAACCGAGTGACATCCAATACCGTAGATAGTCATCATTTTATTTCCCTTACAATGCACAAACTAGTCATCCGTGTGTGTGGGCCACTGTAACGGATCCTGTTGTGTGCGGTTTGCTTCGATCCAACCGACGCAGCACAGATGCCGACAAGTTGAGGTTTGTTGGTTTGCTTTTTGATGTGCTCTGCATCCCGATATGGGGGAGTAAGACAAAAAAAAAGAAACAATGGCTGTGGTGGAAATAGGAAAGCGCATTTGTTGGCCTGCTACTTCGATGTAGTGGAAAATATTGATGGGGAGGCATATTGGGGACTGAACCATAATTTGTTTTTATTATTGCGTTGCATTGTTTTGAGCGTGCTATTCATAAGCTCCGAAGTTATCGAGTATCGAATAATCGAATTTGACTCTTTTCACTTGGGTTAGTAAAATATATTTTTGGTTGCATCTGACGGGTATCTGAGCAACATTAAATATGTTTGACTGGCAATCAACTGCCGGAGCTGGAGGGGGCTAGGTGTAATTTTCTAAATTATTCTTAAGCTTTTTTAAAATATTCACAGTTTTGAAGCCACGTATAAAAATCGTCTTCGGCATGTCTACTCCATCATTTAATTCACAATCTGCAGATTTAGTCGGGAAGCTGGAACAACAAAGTCAATTATAAGTTAAGTATTTAACAGTGGGTGAATGTTTTTTTTACTAATTCGCCTTTTTGCAAAATGTTTTCAAAAATCCAAAAGGAATGTTTAGTATTTTCTATTTGCTGTACATTTATTGTATGGGATGAAATAAAAAGTCACCTGATTAATATTGCACATCAAATTATGATCCTTATCTTGGTTTGTTAAATGCATAGCAAATTCAAGTCGGAACAATTCGAATAAGTAATGCTTGGAAGATTTTATGGATGGAATTACTGAAACTACTTTTTTGATTCGTTTATTTTATTTATTCATTTCATCTATTTTTATTCTATTCATTTTATTCGTTTCATTCATTCCATTAATTTTATTTATTTGATCCGCTCCCCATTTGATTGATTAGTTGAATTCACTGGATTCATTAAATTCATTTGATTCATTTGATTAATTTGATTCATTTGATTCATTTGATTCATTTGATTCATTTGATTCATTTGATTCATTTGATTCATTTGATTCATTTGATTCATTTGATTCATTTGATTCATTTGATTCATTTGATTTATTTGATTCATTAGGTTCATTTGATTCAATTTGATTTATTTGATTCATTTAATTCATTTTGTTCTTTAATTTTCTTCATTTCATGTTCCTTTTATTTATTTCATTCAATTTGGTAGTTTGAGTCAATTTAATTTATTCTATTAATCTTATAACTATTATTAAATGTTGTCTAAAAAGTTTCTCCAAGCATCCTTCCACTTCTCCATATTTTGACGTAAATTTAGTTCAATCTAATGCAGGTTCTAGGTCGTATAGACGTACTTCAATTTTATCATTATCATTTTCATTATTATTTCATTTGCAAGTTCAATTTAAACAGAATACAGAAAAAAGCTTGAGTGAATAGCTTCCTTTTTAGCGAATGCGAATTGCATGGCCTTTCGTTTGACTTCTTCCATCAAGTTGTGCACAGCCTTCTTGGTCACTTTTCTTGCACAGATCAAAAGTTTGCCTTCAATTTGTGATGTAATTGTCGCTCCCCTTTGCGACGCGAATTTTTTGACGTAGGACTACGTCTTTGTTTGCGATATAGGGGTGCACGTTGCAAATTCTACAAAAATGGTATGTAACGAAAAGTGGTCCAATTTTAAACGCATATAATTCAGCCATCTCACGATAAATTTTCAAATTTTTTGCGCATATCGCCCCGAAATACTTCTAAGAATAGATTCCAATAGATAAACCCAAAGATTTTTGATATCATGGCATTAAAAATTTAAATAATGAACAACCTAGTCAAAATATCGCGCATTTACATACAGAAGATAGCGCTTCCCTAGTCCAGCACGACAGATTTTTGTACCTAGCGCGCTACGCTTCTATGAATGACGTCATCATCGACTATTTAAACGGACGGATTTCGCCGAACACGCTCAGTAGCCTGTTGAGCGGCAGGCGAATCAGATCACTGCGTTGTGTGTTTTCACAGCCAGTGTAGCTGAGTTAGAAGTCCGTTACACTGCCTGTGGAGGTACGCTACCCAGTGAATGCGACTGAGCTTGTCCGTTCAAACACTATGCTATCTTTTGTGTTGTGCTAGTTTCCAGCACACTTTTATGTATAATTATTCGTACACAAAATAGTTTGTACATGCGAGCTTCATTTGCAAACACGGTTAACATAGTGTCGTGGTATTAGTTGACTCTTTCGCTCTACCCAATCATCAGCGTTCATTCATTTTGTTTTGTGCGCTTGGGTTTAATGTTTGAGGCGAATGTGTAGGTAGGTAGATCTAACTTGTTACTAAATTGCACAACGAAAGCTTATTATTTACGTTCGATCAATTCATTGATTCATTTCCCCATCACGTGATTCATTTCCACTCAGCCTAATAGGTACATACTACAAAGCCTATTTATGAATGAATACACTGCCACTTGAACAACCGTTCCAAAAACGCATCTTGTCCATATATAAAATTGTTTTCGATTCTTATATATTTATAGTTTCGATATATGATTAAGACCACTGCATTCGCTATATTTGTATGCATACTTTAGGAAAGTTACAATAATAGCAAAATATAACTAGAATGCTTGGTCAATACATGTATTGTCTAAAATTTGATTTTTCTTCGCTGGTCCGGGTTTTTTACCACACACAATCGAAAAGTTTTTACAAGCTAATCTTATGCTATAAAGATTTAGCTACAGATATTAAATCGGTCACAGTTTTCTGTCTTCTTTCTTCAGATTTTCTTAAATAAGTTTAATCGGATTCGATCACCTACTACAAATGAAATGACCTTATAACCTAGAAGGTTTGGTTCAATATGTAACATTCGATGTTGATTGGTTGTGATTAAACCATACGTAAGAAATATATTTTATTTAATATTACTATAAATGTACTAAGAAAATACATATTTTACATTAAGTAGTATAGTCCTACGTCTACAGCTCGTCCAACCCCATAGGGCTGCTCCTTGTAGTTTTTTCATTGTTAATCCTGTTATTTTTAGCTTTATTTAGCTTTTAGTTTTCGGGGTCGCTAATTCTGATTCTGACGTCGAAAATTTAAAATTCAAAATGGCGGATGCAATATGGCGACTGTGCTTGGGTAAATTTCATGTTTTTTATATTGACCTAAAACGTCTTACAAAGAGGTTTTCGAGGTCGCTGATTCTGATTCTGACGTCGAAAATGCAAAATTCAAAATGGCGGATGCAATATGGCGACTGTGCTTGGCCAAATTTCATGTTTTTTATATTGACCTAAAACGTCTTACAAGGGGGTTTTCGAGTCCGCTGATTCTGACGTTGAAAATGTAAAATTTAAAATGGCGGAACCAATATGGCGACCGTGCTTGGCTAAATTTGTAGGCGTCATTTTGAATTTTCGAATACTGACATCAGAATCGTAATCAGCGAACCCGGAAACTCTCGTAAATCGAGTTTTATGCTCTTTGTAACAAAATTCGTAAATTTCGTGAAAAATGGCTGCTATTGTGTAGCCCAAAAGTCCATGTTATTGTTTGTAAATAGTTAGAATGACCACCCGAAACGCGTGTACCCGTTTTACCCCAATTCCTCTCGTAGCTCAAGTATAAAGGTAAAAATGGCTTTACATTTCAGAAAGTGGCTGAATGAGGCTGATCAAAAGTAATAATTCTTTAACGAAAAAGTCCGAAAAATTTATTAAAGACTCGACATACTCAGAATGACGACGAGAAATGTGTGTGCCCATTTAACTTCAATTCTTCGCATTGCACAAGGGTAAAATTGTACCTGTCTCAATTTTTCAGAAAGAGGCTAATCATAAATATTTTTTATGATAAGCAGTCTAGGCAATCGATTGAAGATAGTTAGAATGACCACACGAAACCTGTAAACCAGTTTTACTCCAATTTCTCCCATAACTCAAGTGTGAATCTAAACCTGGCTGTACTTCTTGGAAAAAGGTTTAAAGCGGATGGCAAATTAAAAGTTCCGGAGAATTCGTAGAAGACCAAAAATTAACCCGAAACGTGTTAACCCGTTTCACCCCATCTCAGGTTTGAAGCTAAACCTGACTGTACTTTTCGGAAAGAGGCTGAAAGCAGCAGATTAGAAATAATATTTCTTATGTAAAAACTATTCAGAGGATCGATTGCAGATCATTAGTTTGATGGCACGAATCGTGGAACCACTACTTAAAATTGACTTTTAACTACTGAAGCAGATTTGAGGTTAAATGAGAAAACTTGTTTTGTGGAGTCATTCTAACTAACGATAATTTATTCTTTGGACTTTCGTACATAATATATACTATTTCCAATAAGTCACAATCAGAGTCCTTCCGAGCTATATAGTCATGTTGAACTGCAAACTTTACTCTCGAGAAGAATGAGGGTAAAACTATAAAACATTCGGACGATCATTCTAGTTATCTCCAATTGATTTTATGAGCTTTTCTATGCAAAACACACTACTTTTGATTGATCGCGTTCAGCCTGCTTCCGAAATGTAGAGTCAGTTTTAACTGAAAACACGGAAGATTTGGAGTAAAACGGGCTGATACGTTTCGTTTTTAGCTACATGCTATTTATTTCTTGGGTTTTCACAAATAATAAATATTACTTTTCATATGCCGCAACCAGCCATTTCCGAAATAAAGAGTAAAGAGTTACATCGAGCTTAAGTAATGAGAACTGGGGAAAAACGGAAGCACATGTTTTACAAAACGGATACACAAAGATATAATTAAAAGTTAATAATAGATAAATTTTGACACGCCATATAAATTTTGTCTTAAATATGACACGTGTGAGTGCGACTTTTGTTTTATAGTAAAAACTCGCAACATAGTCAAAAGATCTTCGTAACATTTGAGAGATTAATGCAGAATAGATAGAAGCATCAATTGTCTTCTTTAAATTGTTAATACCATGTATAAGTTTCAAGATATTCAATCCTAAACTTTAAAAATCGTTTTTCACGAAATGTTCTAAATAGCGATTGTCATAAGATATCACAACAGCGACGACTTTTGATCAGCCACACTAAGCCTGCTTCTGAGATGTCGAATATGATGAACTAGAAACCCAATATTTCGGGAGAATTGGACGAAATAAAATATTTTATGCAGACAATCCTATAATGTTCTATAGAATATTTGGACTTTTTTGTACAAGAAACACTAAGCCAGCCCGCATTCAGCTTTCTTCCAAGTTATATAGCCAGTAAAAAATAAAGGCAAACAAATAAGGGAAATCGGGGCAAAACATGCATGATCGCGTACTTTACGGTTACTTCAAATGTCTGCAATCGATTTCCCATATAATATTGCATTAGGAGTACACATTTTCAATAACGGCATGTAGCCTTAATCAAGCTATTGAGTAACGTCGCGCTTTTGATACTTTTTTCTCACTGTGCACCTGTACAGATGGCCTGCCACACGAGATGTTTCTTTGCGAACCTCGACAGCTCAACGTCTTTAAAAATTTCAACCGTCTTTTCTCTTCCAGTCGACGTTTAACGTTCCTATCCAAGAAGCTGTTTAAGAGCTGGCTTGATGAAAGTTTCGTCATCCTGTATCACGCAATCAAACTTCGTCAGCATCTTGACGTAGAACTTCCACGATCATTCTCTGACCGACGTGTTTTACGTGGCGTGCCAGTAGTATGAATTTTCTCGGTGCGTGAGAAAAATGTTGCTCTGTTACTTCTCTTACGTCGATGCCATTTTCTGAACTGAAGAGCAAGATGCCACACACATACATCTTTCATATGAGTGGTGCGCAGAATTTTCTTATTGTGTGATGAAAAAAATGGCTCAAGTTAAAGTTGACCAAGTTTTGATCGTAACACCCAGGGTCGTCGAGAGCCGCGTCGGGCCCAGGGCTTGTATTACTGTCGGGCCCTTTTAATCCAAAGCCCTCTAGTTCAGTATGAGTTAGTTCCTCTTCAGCCACGGGAAACTCATGAGTCCGTGGTTTATATTAGTCTCCGGTTGACTCATATTGCCACATCCACAGATAGTGTACTAGACAGGTGAAGTTTGACAGCTTCTTATTCCGTGGTATCCAAATCGGGTAAAATTGCCATAGCTACGAGTTTTTCAATTTGCGGGTACTCAGGAATCAGGAAGCAGTAGCGTCTAGCTCAAATGGCACGTTCGCCATATTGATAGGAGATTTGTGCCTTGCAATAAATCCCCAGCCACCCTTCCTCTCTTCTTTCGTTTGACAAACCGACTGTTTAAATTGACGAATTAGTGCCTATAGAAATGGGATTCGATCCGCAGTCGAAAACCTTTAGTTTAGGTGACTATTGGAACGTATACGTATATTTGATATTGTTCGGTGTCTCAAAGCACTATAAGAAGTCATAGCATTTATCTTTAAAAGCTTTTTAGCACGATATCTATGTTCTGTATGTCGATATAGTGCTATATTTAATGCTTTACATTTTAGGTGCATTGAAGCATTAAAAATACTTGTATACGTCCAGTTAGCAATGGAAATGCTAATTTATAGCTTATCTAAAATTTTAAATTAGTGCTTATGGTAATTTGGGTAACGACACAAAACAATTAAAGCTGAGCATTCTGCGCCTCTGAACGATTTGCAGGTGTTACAGTAGTAGGAATAATACTTCCAACCCCTGGAGGAATTTGGAATTTTTATTTTAACAATGAGCGGATATATTTCGTTTCGTGAAACAAACACTTCTACTTGATTGATGGTCTGGAACATAATCAGTACGCTATGTCTAACATGGTGAAATTGTAGGGTGTAAACATTGGCCATAGTGGTTTGGAACATGACATTTTGCTTCTACTGTGCAGACAAAGCGATACACGGACTGATTTATTTGCTGGTAGCAATGGAGCAGTTTTTAGCTTTTTTGAGAAGGTAGCAGATGCAGTTTTCGTTTAAAATTATTACATGCAAAATATTTTCAATTTATATAAGTTTATCTCATATTGAATCCAAGAAAACCGTTACTAATCGTAGATTTTATGCTGGTGTAGGTACTGCCGCTGTTGGATACGTGCTATAAAAATACAAAAATGCAGGAAGGTTATTCATTTTAATCACCTGTTAATTGAGGTCAGTCTACCTTCTCATCTCGCCCAGAGTAGAAACTAAAAAATCGTTCCGCTATAGATACACGGCAAAAACGACTGCAGACGAATTGTGTTGTTATTGATTTTTGGAAATGTCTTGTAAGACCAGCTACTCGGGAAGTGAAATAATTATTAAATGTGCAGATTGTGCTCAATCCAGGAGAAGTAAACGCCCTGTAAATGCACCATATCAAACATTAAGAAACATTCGCGGAACAACGTGCAGCACACCAACGAGAGCTGCCACGTTAACAACATCATCCCCGTATACATAGGCAAGGGCTCCAGAGAGATGTGCTTACATGAATTATCTCCACATGACTCTGACATCGTGCTTAACAAATTTATGTCAAGATACGGAGAAGTGGCTTCCATAAGAGCTGTAACTTCGCATTTTCCCGGGTATCCCTAACTCTGTTCTTGTGGTGAGAATACTTCCGTATAAACCAATTTTTTCATACGTAACCATTTTATGCGGATCAACCAAAAATGGGACGTTTCATCAGACAATACTGGTTATGCAACCATGGTAGATTCCTATGCGCGAATTCTACAAAAAAACACTGCACCACGGAAAACTTTGTGCAAAAGCAGCTAAGAAAAGCACACTGACTATAACCGTAAACAGCACACTGTTATCTTATGCCAAACCACAAACGGCTACAAAACCAATATCTACGGATCTGACTGGAACAAATATTCACTCAGCAACAATCACGCCCAGTGTCTCCAAGCCAACAACCGACACCACCAACAAAAAAGCGAACGTAGAAGACGACGGATGCGTTTGTCCGTGCGCTCGCATATCTGTTTGACGCTCTATTGCTTTCTTCGAAAATACTTTAAATTGGCTTCTCAATATTTTGTGGTTTATTCCGTCGATTCAAGCAATAAAACTCGTTTTTTTAACTTGTAAACAAAGTAGACAACTTCCTTAAGAACGTTTGTTTTAACAATTGTCAACTATCAAAAAAAAAATTCATTTTTATACGCTTTCATCATATAACAATTTATTAAGGCGAAATTACTATTGCTATTTTTTGATCTTCTATGAATACCGGACGTGTTCGCCCATCTTTCGGGTAAGATCGCGGGCCCCCAAATACGACCCGGGCCCCAGGGCAATTGCCCTGGTTGCCTCCCCCTCTCATCGGGCCTGGTAACACCCTTTATACAAGGATGTTGATTTTAAACGTTGTCCTATTGGACGTCGTGGTGCATTTTGTTTTACGCAATAAAGCTCTCTGCCTGCTCTAAATGATAACAGTACACAATTACGAACTTGATGTAGCTGTATGTAGCTCACTATTAATAACTTTTCCACCTCGTGCACGGTAGAACTTATATGAGTTTGGTTAAAGTTAATCGAAATTGTGGTTTACCATAATGCCATCAATTTCGTTTTTATTTTGAAGATTCACTACATACATCCATGTATGGTAGCAGTAGGAGAACGCGAAACTATAAATAGACGAATAAAAATCAAACACTTTGTAATCGTTAAATGGTATAAAATGTAAATTACATCGTAATTACAACTTGTTTTCGGCTTAAGATTTAACGAGTACATATATGTAGTAAGGTTTTCCGCAACATTGATTTCTATTTGTAGGGGAGTGTCCCTGGTGGTGGGCCAACTACAGTTTTAGGTTTATAAGCTTCGTTTCGATCATCCGAATGTTAGTTTATATGTATTGTATGAAAGGTGTGACAAATAACTAACTTTCTATAAACGATAGCTAATGGATACTTCTTGAAACAAAAAAATATGAGTACTTTTCTGAGAAGATGTGAAAATTGCAAATATAAGAAGTAACACACATTCATAGCTTAAGAATTACTTTCCCAAATCAACGAGATAGAATTTTCCATTCAACTGCAGTCATAGTAGGCAGTGTCGTATACAGATATTTTAAAGTTTAACCTCGTGCTTTCGTCCAATGTGCAAAGTACTGATTAATTAAGTTGCGTGTGATGTTTCTAGTTTGCAACGGTCAAAGGCCCATCACACCGGTGACACCTCCCGCCCATTGTAACCTCATATGAAAGACAAAGACGTAATTCTATGTCAAAGGTGCTCTTATTTCAAGGGCTCAAAGGTTAGTTCAAGTGAGATGCCTAAATTTTGAAACGAGCCCTTATATTAAAGTTCGAAGTATGCTTGCTATTATGGCTTTAAAAATAATTATTTATGCACTTATAATTGAATGTCGTGAAAATTGTGAAATTTCATGATGACAAAATTCAGACTAAAATCGACTCAAACAATTAATTTAAAACACCATTTCTGCATAATCCAGGACTTGACATTCGGTACTTGATTGAAATTACGAAATTGGGATCATTATCCAACATGCTAACAACTTAATGCAAAATGTATTCAAACTCATTCAACCTTTACAGCTGCACCGCACTCAAACCAGCACCGTTCGGTTACCTCCGATTTTCTTTCACCTCTCTCGTTTACCACAACAAGCTGACTTCAATGAAAGTTAATTTTCCTGTTAGTTGATCGGGTTAATTTGATTTATCCCATTAATCCAACCTTCATTGCTGGCTTTTGAACCTGCATCAAACATTATCCGTTTTTTTGTCCGCCCCAATATCGATTTCTGTTTCCCCCTGCTTTTCAATCCATCTCAGTCTTTTTTCCCACGCTCACCCATGCTTGAAGTAATTTTCCATACATATTGTGGAATGGATCACAAATTTAAAATAATTACATTGGAATAAATCTACCAACATTGATAACCTGAATTCTGCTAATTTTGTTGGCCAAATGCTATTTTCTTGTTTATAACCAATTTGGGTTTACCGGTCATGCTATGATAAAAACCATTCATAACTATTTTTGTGTCGGTGTCAACATTTTTAAACCGAAAAAAGCCATACCGGCACTTTAGCTGTCAGTCAATCAGTGGCCGGAACAAATGTACGGAAAATGAGACCCAGTTCGGAAACCCCTTCCAGAAAAGTGTGGATATGAAACATACTGCTGACATGTGTGATTGATAAATTCGTTCACTATCGGATGGGCGTGGTGCAATAAAAAGCAATTAAAAATATTCAATAATTCATGACCGACTGGACACCGGATCCGGATCTGCTGTCCGCGATCATCTCACCAGCGCTGGTCGGAATTCGGATGCATCCAGCAAATAGCAATATATTTTTCTCTGTTCCTCCAAGTGGCCATATCTGATTAATCGGGAAATGAGTTAATTTTCATTTCACGCTGACGTGGTCAATCTTCTTTTTGTCCTGGAAAAAGTGTTTTTTTGCACTGATCTGATCGAACCACCACCGAAAAACAGCTAGACCAGAGTGGTCATAACCGTGGTTGGATTTTAAATTTGCATTCCTTTAAGCCACCGCCTGTCATCTGCTGCCACTGACTGACCAATCTGATAACGTATTTCATATGAAATTTCCATCCCTCCGACTTCTATCATCCCAAATGCCGAACCGAGCCCCTAACAGTGGAGAGCAGTTGAAACGAAAATTGTCATGTTGATTCCGATTTTTACTCGTAATTGGCTTTTTAATCTAGTGCTTTGTGGAAAAATTAAATATCGTTATTTATTCATGCCGGTGTAGCATTCGATGATCGAGGTTTGGGTCACGGCTTATTTTTTTGAAATGCACAAAACAATCGAAGCAATCTGGGACAGAACAATAAAAACAATTTTTGAAAGAAAATGTTTACTCTGTTTGAAACAATGGGACTGGTACTCGTTCCTTAAATAATTCCAATGTTGCACTGTATTTATGGCAAGTTTTTAATTATATTTGAAAACTACTAATATTTTGGTAGACTTGTTACTATTTAGAAATGGCTTCTATTTTTATGATTTATGCATTTCAATATCATGGTATTTCTGTCCATAAACGCTATATTGATAGTGTAGTATCTGGTTGGGATGACACCCGTGGATAAACAAACAACTCGCTTCCAATTACATTGGATTCGGGCAATTTATAACATGTAGAGCAAACAGGAGCAGCCATAAAAGATAATCTGAACAATGGTCGCAGTGGCAAAGTTTCCCCTAACAAAAAAAACCTGTTTTAATCCACCAAGCGTTGTAATTGTGCCTTTCTCATTTCTTCAAACTATGATGCCATGGCTGGAAATGTTCAATAAAATTGTGGAAATGTCTATTACATTCTTAGTACACTTTGTACTTAAACACAATGGCTCGCCAGCCACGAACTTCATGATCTACGTGTCGATAGTGAAACACTTGAAACAAAAAAATATAATCTTTAATTTGCACCCATTTTAATACATTTTACATCATTTTTATAATGATAGTGGTACCAGTTTAAATAAAAGTCGACTCTTCGGAACTTGGTTAAAAAGTCGATGTTTGAAGTAATTGCATAACCTTTCTATATGAGAAAGCCAAATTGGTCCCTCTGAAATCATAAAAAGTACCCCGTCCCGATCAGAATGAAATAACAAGATTATAACAGAACACAATTTTTGTAGCATATTGTGCTATAAATTAGGTCTCGTTAATAGTTAAAATAACTGAAATTTATAACAAGTAATAGTGCGAGATATAGTTTTGAAATATTTTTGTTATGTGATCGGGGTGTTACCGAGAGTGGAGCGAGGAAAGTGATTTTGACGCATAACCAAATACATCACGTGGTTTCCACACACACACATACACACACCCTAAAACGATACTACATTTACATCGCACGTAAACAGAAACAAACAAAATACGCCGAAAATCGAAAGGTATTTCTATCGATGTTCTCAAGAAAGAAATTGTTAAAAAATGTATCTTATTTTCTTACACATAGTACTAAATTAAATATCTCGATGTATCAAATCTGATCAGATATACAAATTTGTCGCTCATTGGTGCTGGTGAAGAAGTCTAAGGTATGCTGGGACAGTAACTACGGAATCTGAAGATATTCTCAGATCATTTTCGATCTGACATGTTTAAAGAGCCGGCTGCTAGTTGTGCAATTATAAATGAATGATATTAATAATTACATATTTAGGACTCAGTATTATAGCAGCACAACAAACATACTTTGTAATCGAGATTCTTCCGCGCATTCACTAATAACTCGAAACCAAAACTAAACAAAGTTAATTTGACTGTCCGTGTTGGCATAGTTGCCAGAATTTGGGTCGAAATTAATTTATTTGCCGTGGTTGCAATAATCAAATTTTGTGGTTTTTAACCGTTTAAGTATTATGATAGAAGAGGTATATGGAGAATTCTTATGGGACCACACTAGTTAACTAATGTCAGATCGGGATGAAATTCAACAGCAGCCAATTGAACCATTGCATCAATTGATCATTTCAAATTTGGAAGGTGGTAGATATCGGTGAAGAATTTTATGAGGAATAGAAGTGAAATTACTGTGAACATTCATTATTACAAATTACATTGAAGTTCTCCGGGGGTCAAGACCGTCCTACGTGGCCAATGTGATCAAAGCGTCTTCTGGCCTGCAAATCTATGTAATTTAACACCAATTTTAATAAGTTTTGCATCATCTAGGTACCGTGGTGGTTCTAGTTTATATGGGGATTTACTTTAAAACCGCAAGTCTAATCCAGTATCTCCAGAACCAGATATCGTGTCTGAAATAAATTCAATAGCAACCTATGCCTTTCATGTAAGACTAAGCTTGAGAAAATCGGTTCGATTATCTTCAAGTAACCGATATGCGATTGTTGCTAACACACATGCACACTCATAAGGACACACACACATTTGCCTAACTTAACGGATTGAGTCGAACGGTATGAGTTTCGGTCCTTCGGGCTTCTGTTAAACTTTTGATCTTCAGTGTGATTGCATAACCTTTCTATATGAGAAAGGTAAAAATTTAAATGTATATTGGAAATTCACGTGTGATCGGATTCTTTTACTCAACTCTGGAACCAATACTTCGATCAAACGAAATTCGACAGCAATCAGAGTGAATACTATACCCTTCATTTAAGACTAAAATTATGAGAATCGAGCCAGCAAATATATGAGAAACAGGTGTGAATCTAATTTTGGAACTTGGCCATTTCCTCGAATTTCTGGAACCTTCAACTGTTCTCAATGTAGTCAAGGAGACTTTGATTTGCAATTAATGATCTGGACCAATAATTTCAAGCAATTTAGAACTCATTTTTAGCTTTGCATCATTTAGATATAATGATTGTACCGGATTGTATGGGAATTTCACACGTGATCGCATACTTTAACCCATAACATGGGAACCAGAACTTCGATTTCAATGAAATTTAATAGCAGTCAATAGGGATGCTGTGGCTTTCATTTGAGACTAAATTTGAGAAAAAAGAGTCAGACATTTCTAAGAAGCAGGTGTGAATTCACTTCAGTTCCGTCGAAGGTGTCCAAAGTGGTCAAGGCGGGTTTAATTGGGAATCAGTGAGCTGAAACTATAAATCCAAGCAATTTAGAACACATTTTGTGAGTTTTTGCATCTTTTAGATAACATGCTGACACAGATTAACAGACATAACACTCGAAAATTATGCTTCGCCCGCTTTAACGGTCATTTTAAATATATTTGTAGTTGGAATTGTGACCACATTTGAATTATGGCGCCACTGACATATGAACAAGCATATGGGGGATAGACCACTAGTGAAAAATTGTTCTAAAACCTGAGGGGTAATTCATCAGCAAATGAGTGTTTGGGACTGTGAATAAAAGGTGGAGCTAGTGTTATGGGAAAATTGCCGGATCTATGTTTTTTGTGGGAATTCCCTCATAGTGTTATGTCTGTTAGTCTGTGATGCTGATACCAATTTATATGGGAATTTCCTGCGTGATCGTACTCTTCAACTCGTAACTCCGGAACCGGATGTCGGAATTGAATGAAATTCAATAGCAGCCTATCGGAACATTGTACCTTTCATTTGAGACTAAGTTTGAGAAAATCAGTTCGGCCATCTCCGAATAAACAATGTGCATATTTTGGTCACATACATATATACATACATACACACATACATACACACATACACACATACATTTGCCGAACTGGACGAGCTGAGTCGAATGGTATAAGAGACTCAGCCCTCCGGGCCTCGGTTAAAAAGTCGATTTTGAGAGTGGTTGCATAGCTTTTCTATAGGAGAACAGCAACAATGTTGATACAAAATTCAAAATTAGCAAATATGAACGCAAATAAACGGGGCTTTACTGTCGTTATACGTTATAATAATAATTGTTATAATAGTCCCTTGTATATAGGGAATCCCATAGAACATGGGACAATTTTGCGTATTACGCAGTTTAACTCAAGACAAACAATTAATTATTAACACAAAAACGACTAACTTCTAGTCAATTATGTGTTCGGAGAACTGCATGTTCATATCTACATCACAATCCTTTTATTTTTCTACTGTAGATTCACTGATTGATTTCCTTAAAAGTGAGATATTTATAGTAATATTCTTTTCAGGAAATATAATGAGTTAATGCCAACTTTGCAGAGTGTAAAATTTTTTTATTTAAATCTTTTAAAAGTTGCACTAGGTCAGTTTTAATGTAAAATCGTGTGCTGAATCCGAAAATGAAGTTCAAAAAATTACAATAGAACAGTTTTTGAGTTAGACTAAAAAATGAATTTCATCTTTGAAATAAAAAGTGCGTTTCGTAAAATCTTCCGTAAGGGAGCATCGATACGAAATATAATTATGTTAAATTGAAGGTGAAGGAATGTACTTTTGGTCGTCTGAACATTTTGTTTTTGTGTAACTAATGATTCTGATGTTAGCTACGAATTTGTTGATCTTTTCTCTTATTTTCTCTTTATTTTTAAAGAAATATAAATGTTTGGTCAATATTTTGGACAAGTTGAAACAATTCTAAAAATCCTGTTTTTAGTGGAACTCAAAGCCATGCTGAAAACCAATGAAAATAAGCCATTATCAGTCTAAAACCGATGAAAATTGTGAAACTCTTGTAAAATGGAAATTTTTGAGTTTCTCGGGGTCAACTTATTAAACCAACTCGATCCCAATTTTTTCTAGGGATTGTTTCATGTTATATGAGAGATTCTCTGTTAGAACTCTGTAAAATAAATAAAATGAAGAATTTTGAGAGAATTTAATCTGGGGTAATATTCGACCTCGTTTATCCAAAGTATTCAAGTCTTCTGATAATAATAATTTCAAGCTCAGTAAAGTGTTAAGTCAACAAAAAATTGGTATTAAATGATTCGCTTAATATTTACATGTGTTATACAAAATCGTATATGTTCAAAATTTGGTGTAAACTGCACTCTCCACAATTCCCTGATATACAAGTCGTAAACTTCTGACGGAGCAAAATGTTTAATGCTCTCACTAGTTTCACAAATGGTGACTTATCCCCCTTTTTGTCACGTTTTGTTCTACTAACAATTTATTTTACGTTATTAAAACGTCTAGAAGTTTGTATTTTGAAATTAGGGAAAATAAATTATTAGTTTTACAATATTTGACGTATGTATTGGTATGTAGTATCACATATACACACGGAGGAGTAACTGGGGTCGAATCCTGGTCAAAATTATTTACTGCAGCTATTGCTGTTTTTATGCCCTAATAGGACAAAAATAGACAAAAACTAGATTTTGGAACAATTTGGCATTTATCCACCTGCCAATGTATACTAGTAATCTTGAGGAGATCTTTGTGAATACACTTTTTTTCTAGTTGCATAAACAGATGATTAGCGGAAAAGGGAGTGGGGAAGGGACGCCAGTGCATGTATTCATTGGGATACATTTTCCCAAACATAGTATTTGGGCTGACAACATTTCGATGTACCTCAAATTGGTGAAAATTTCAATATGTTCAAATCGCTTGGAATTTGTGGATCGGGAAAGATCGGAAGAGTGATGAAAATGATTTAAAAACCCTTTAAATATCACCATATTGCATCCATGCGAAAATGCCTTAACAATTTTTGACATACTCTTAAATTTGCCACGTTATACAGTAGGCTTTTAGGTATTTAAAAAATATAACGAAACAAAAAATCGAAAAAATTTTCTTGGTTATTGGCCAAGAATTTGTTCTAGTTACTGCTCTGTGATACGTAGGGATACATAAAGTTTGTATTAACAGTGTACAAAACATAGTTGAATACTTATAGAGTTTCAAGAGATGAACTTTACGATTCGCGAGGATTTAGTTCACAAAGCAGTTTGTATTAGAAGAGAGTTATTTTCTGCATGACACATGTAAATATTACACGCAGTATTGCATACTAATCATTCGAGGATTTATAACTTCACTGCACCTGAAATTATTATTATCAGAAGACTGGAATCATTTGGATAAACGAAGTCGAATAGTACTCCAGATCAAATATTCTCAAATTCTTCATTTTATTTGTTCAACAAAGTTCTAACAGAGAATCTCTAACATTTTATGAAATAAGCACTAAAAAATGAGTTTGTGGCGGTTCAATAAGTTAATCCATAGAAACTCAAAACTACTCATTCTTCAAAAAATTGAATAACTTTCACAAGTTTCATCCGGTTTATACTGATAAGGGCTTATTTTCATTGGTTATTAGCAGGATATAAGTTTCACTAAAAATATAATTTTTAAAATTGCTTTGTTTTTCCCAAAATCTTGACCAAACACTCAATTGTCTTTTAAAAAATGACGAAAAATTAAGAAAAAATCAACAATCTAGCAAATAACGTCAGAACTATTAGTTGCATCAAAGGAAAATGCTCCGACGACCGAAAGTACATGCATTTACCTTTAATTTACCATAATTATATTTCATGTTGATGCGCTATAACCGAAAGTATATGAAGTACCCCCCTCCTCAAATATTTTCACGTTCTCGTTGAAAATGCCAAAATCTACTACTACATAAAACTAACTCTAATTAATCTCCCCGAATTTTTACAAAATTCAATCGTGCCCTTTAGTTATTCCTACTTTTATAATAGTTGTAAAATTGACCCCCTTAGTTAAAAATTATTTGCTCCAATAATCTCCCTGCTTAAAATGTCAAACCATATTGCCATAAAAACTAAATGACCCCCGTAATCTTCGAAAATTAAATTACCCTCTTGTTAATAGTATAAGATCGCTATAAAATCTCCTTAGTTTCATTAAAAAAATCAATATGTAATCCCCTAGTTTTAGATAATTTAATAGGTAAATCAAAACAAACTTGGCACCTTTAAGCTAACGCAAACGTGCCTTATCGAATAAACGAATTGAATAAAAAAAATTGAAAGATATATGAATTTAACTAAGCGTACTTTTTTCTTTAAAGGTGAAATCTACTTTTTCAATCTAACTCAAAAACTGTTCTACTGTAAATTTTTTGGACATCATTTTCGAATTCTGCACACAATTTTACATCTAAAATAGGGGTCACTTATTGAAGTTCAGATTTTTATTTTTATTTTGTAAACTAGTGTTATAGTTTACTGTTTGTGGATGACCCGTTAACGACTATTTTTATATATCTTCTCAACTATCACCGTAACGACTTTTTATATTATGAATTTTCCAGAATATTGTTGACCTATCTCGTGATTCAAAGTAATTCTAATATTTGAAAATATAGCGCTGCTTTCAATATGTTGAGGCTGTTGTTCACTAGAATATTGATAACAGTCTAACAGTTAACAGTTCTTTCTCCGGACAAAACTAATCTAGAGGCCGTGTGGCATTCGATGGGTTGAAGTATTTTAGCTAAGAATGGATCCACTGAAAAACTGAAACTGACAAAAGGAGTCTAAGTCAATTTGTATCTTCGTGCCGACGACTGAATGGCTGGCGGGACTAAAATATACCAGCAAAAAGCGCTCATTTTTGAAATCTCAAAGGTCCCCTCTTACATGTTGTGACAAATGTCAAAGTTAACTCAGATCATGATGTCAAATGTTACATCATTGGCACTACGGGAAAATAAGAAAAAACATATATTAAATGCTATAACTTTTGAAGTAGCACTCGGAATATTAAAATTTGCACCATTTTTTTAAGAAAAAAATCTTAGTATTGTAATGAAAGGATCTTCGTTTCCCAAAAAAAATAGGAGAAGCTATAGTTTGGGTATTTTGTCCAAAAAATGCCTTATTCTTAATAACCATTCCGCTCTATGCTGCAAATTATGTATTTTTCAGTTTTGAACGGTACTTTTGCGACCTTTGTCAGAACACGAAAAGTTGGAGCTCTATGGGGCATTTTGTCATTCATATAAAATTTAATCATTTTCTCCTGCATAGGGGAGATGACCCAATAGTGGATAAACTATGCCAACGCCTATGTAATTTTAAAAGTGAACTAGAGGTCAAAGTATCATATGGTCCCATAGCGATGAATAACAGATTTTTGTAACAATTGCAACAATTTTTATACCAATTTGGCCAGTATTCCATTGAATTTCATAACTAGTGTCCCAATACCGAAACCGGGGGAGAAATCTGAATTCCCGGGAACCATGTGAATTCATCAGTTTCATTTTCACTTGTCACTTTGAAGTTGTCAAACTCGTTAAAACGACCCCAATATATTGGATGAAAAAAAGATGTTGCATATTCCCAAACTATGTATGTATGTGGAAATAGAAAGAAACACAAGTGTCAAGTTAATTTTATTCTCATATCTGTGGTAGTTGGAGTGAGAGATGAACGGAAATGGTAGAACAACTAATGCAACAGGTAACACAACTATACCAACATGACAGGCTGATTTGACCCAATAGCTGTGCGTTTTTATGAGAACAAATAACCAAAGCTATATTTTTTGATACTGGAAAGTCCAGTTTAATTTATTTATATGCACATGTAAAAATATACTTGTTGTGTTTTATTTTTACTTAGTTTTGCAGTTAGAAATAAAACTACTACTATTATAACTATACCGACATGGCAGACATGGATGCCACATTGAAATCTGTACTTCGGTCAAAAAAATCTTTTTACCATCTGTGATGACTCAAATGGAAAAAAACCTGTGGAAATCTGTGATAAGTTTCCAAAAAATCTGTGAAAAATCACAGTAATTCCAAAAATCTGTGAAATTTTCATCAAAATGCCAAAAATCTGACATCTATGAAAAAGAATCTGTGATCAAAAATTATGAAAAAATCTGTGAATTTGGTAATCCTGATGGCAGACCGTATTGGCCCAATAGTTGTAATACACGTTTTATGGGAAAAAATAGCCAAAACTATACCTTTTGATATTAGAAAATACAGTTTAGCTTAGCATTATAATGCATATGTAAAAATATGCATGGTGGGTTTTGTTTTCACTTAGTTATGTACTTAGTAAAACACTGGCTCTACTATTACAACTATACCGACATGGCACAGTGGTTCCATTCCTTAAGAGAGGCGGTCATAAATATATTTAATGCAAATTTTGACACAAAACTGCATTTGTATAGTAAATTTGGGTCGCAGAATTCAAATTTCGCAATAAAAAATCCGTTATATCCACCTAACAGTGTAATACGGCTTTTCTTATTACATTAAGATTCACATTTACTTTTTTTGTTCCAGATTTTTTTTAGTATCGAATAGTACAAATTGTGCTGCGCTGGTAAAAAAAGGAATAGTTATTCATTGAAAGTTCTCTAAATTGTAGCTTCTGCACCTGAACGCAAATATTATGATATCGTCTTCGGTGAGCATAATATCTCGAATTTTAAATAAATCGTGTATTTTTTTCCTTTAAAATGATGGTTTTCGTGAACAACCAATGTGTTTTCCTACTAAAAAAATTATCCCATAATAAAAAAAACTTTGAGTACCAGCTATTTTAAAATGGAGAAATACTACTTGTTCTTGAGAACGTAGTTGTAATACGAAGTGGAGTGAGACATTTGACTCGTACATCAAATATTCCGTAGTGACATGTGTTTCAAAGAGAAGCGTCAAATAAATCGATATAACTCAAGTTCTAATGATTCGATCGATAAGAAATTTTGGGAAAATAACAAAGAAGCTATATAGCTTCGAGATCAGTAGTAATTATTATCGTAATATAATTTGACAATCTGATAAAAAGTTTTTCGTCTTGCATTATCCTGTTAAACATGTACAACATCTTAGGTTTTCTAGGCATTCTGGGCGCAGAGAAGCGCAGCTGAAACCTAGTTTAAGTGGAAGTGGAACGTCTGACGACCATTTTGAAAAGAAGTTCGGGAAGGATATCGAGGGACAAAGTTAGTTAAAGTCATATTGAAAATTTTTAGGTTAATTTTTCTGTTAAATATACAAATAAACTCATATTTCTGCTCTCCTTATACTCCAAAAACTGAAAATTATCATTTAATACAAAGCTAATAGTAGTGCTATCTGAAAAAAAATTGAATATTAAAAATTACAGATCGACAAAAACATTTTTCTGGCGAGCTATCGGTTATCGATATTATTTACATTATCGGTAAATAACGAGCCACCCTATGCATTCTTCTATATACTAAGAAAACCAGTTCAGTATTGACAAACTTAATTATGAAACTATAAAATATACATACAGAACGATGTAATCGCAAGATAAAAACACGCCTTCGCCGAAATATTTTTTTGTATTATTGGCCTATGGGGGGACCACTGTGCATGGTAGGTTATCTTGCCCTAATAGTTGTAATACACGTTTCTGTGCGAAAGAATAGTCAAAACAATACTGTTTGATATTGGAAAGTACAGTTTAACTTCTTGTTAGAAAGTATATGTAAAAAATTACAGGGTCCGTTTTGTTTTCACTTAGTTATACGCTTAGAAAAAAAAACTACTATTGCTAGCAAAATAGTTAGCGTGCTAGCGTCGTTACGTAGTCCGCAAAGAAAAAGCATTTTATGCAGATATTTGACACTATTACTGCATAAATTCTTATAGTATTCTAAGTAATATTAGAAATATGAAATTTATAAACTGATATTGCTGTCCTAACGTTATTTATATGATTGAAAAAACAAATTTTCATCACTATCACAACTATACCTGCTATCACAACTATTGGGTTAGCTGCCCTAGATCTCTATTATTCTTCAATCAATTTATATTGCAATTACTTTGTTGAACGTGGAAAATTCTCAGCAACAAAATGGAAATAGATACGTTGCTGATAAAATTCAAAAACATCAGGTGTATTACAAACAAGTCTGGTCGAGTTTATAAATTTTCACAACAGTAAACTGCCATTTATTAGTAAAATTGGTATAATATAATTATAAAAAACTTATTATAATAAACCTACCATAGATTCATCTATCATACGAATCTTATTTAGAATCTCATGCACATCGCAAATTCTTAATTTTCAAGCTAAGCGGATTATAGGTTTTTATTTAACCGGTATTTGATCTATATGTCATGTCGATTGGCATGTAATAAACGAATTGGCAAACTTTAGATCACAGCAGCTCAGCACCAAGCAGTCGTGTGTCTGCGTAACTATTAATACTTAAGTAAAAACTATCTAAAATCGCAATTTGCAATATTAAGAAAACGACTAGACGGGGTGTCACTTATTTCGCAGAAACATTTTCAACAGTTGAACCAATCTCTCCGCACGTCTCCTCCCCGACCGATAACATAGTTATTATCGTCTACTTCCCAGTATCTCAGTCCGCTGAAAATAAATCTTCGCCCCTCCGCCGTGACCAGCGCAGCATCAAGCCGTTTGGGGAACCCCGCGAATTCATCAGTCGACTTCGGATAGTACCACTCGACTGGTTTCGCTTTTCGCGTATCGTAAAACCAGTACTGTTGGTCTTTAAACACGAGGAATCCCCCGCCTTTCGAAAGCAGCAATGCATCGATGCTCGAGGGTAGTCCTAGGAACCCTACGTCGGTTGGGCGTGGGTAGCGTTCCTCCAGTTGACGTTTGTCATATTTCCAGTACTGTGCACCTTTGAAGAAGTACGTCTTCTGATCACGGTAGGTGACGGCGGCATCCACTTTTGGTGGAAGCTTGGGCCATTTGGCGGATATTTTTCGGGCTGGAGGATTTGTTTCGTTTAGGTTGTAGTAGAAGCGGTCTGCTAGGACGCAAATGTGCCCGCGGTGATCGATGACGATGGTGTCGTAGGATTCTAGAGAGCAGAGATTAGTTGTGGTTCGTGGTTTGATTACTTTGACCGTAGGGCGAGTTGCAGATGTCGGTGCTTGTGTCGTAGGTCGTATTCCAGAACGAACCCCATAAATAGCTTGAATGGCCTGTGCGATAAAAAGTATGTAATTTAAATTAACTTTTTCTTCAAAACAACCCATACCTGAATATCTTCCGGTTGTGGTTTGGAGCGGAGCTCCAATTGTGCCCCGTACATGATGGAATCTCTCGATGAGGAATGAAAGAGTCCCAACGAGTGTCCAATCTCGTGAACGGCCGTGTTGAGAAACTGTTCTATTGAAGTATCACCGGTGAAAAAATACTTTGTATTGAAGTGAATGTCGCCGGCTTCCGGAAAAAATGCATGAGCTAGCGTGATTTCCTGGCTGAATTGGCACGGCACACCTCTGCGGTAATGATTCACACCCTCGAAACCGATTTGAATGTCCACCTGGGCAGCGTTGGCACTTTCCACAAAGTCTAAATTGGTGACCTCGCTCCACGCATCGAACGCATGTCGGATTGAGCTTCGAATTAAGTCAGCAGGCACGGCGACCGGGTAGTTTATTATGTTGTAAGTCAGCAAAGATTTGTTCCATTTCAAACCGGCGGATAATTCGTTGTACTTTGTGGAATTGGCCCCATCCAAATCGGTTGGATAGTACGGTTCGTCATGGTAGGGACGCCCTTCGAGAATGGCAGCACCTCGGACAATTTGTAGCACCACTTGAAGTATAAACACTAGAGCTAGCACAACACTGGTAGGACGAAACATTTTCCGCAACCAAGCCCCGACGGGTTATCGAACTGACTGAGTCGGCTGAGTCAAATGCGTCGCATTTTTAATACTCTGATTGGATTAAATACACGTGGTTATTAGTCATGTAAATGGACAGCGGATTCTCCGTCAATTATCACCTACGATGGCTAGATGTATTATTGTTTATTCGGTGGACACATAAAGAGTTTGGATCTGCAAGGTAAGGGCCTAGCAGCGCAGGACTATGTTCTGAATGATATGATTGTTCGATTGATTGTAATGTTGGCTAAACTATGCTCGTCGTTTCCTACGTTGGCCGATAAAATGTTGACGTTACTCAGCCAGTTTTCTAAATAGGACAATCTGATTGATATTCGTGAATGATTTGATTTGATAAGCCAGACAGTTTGACGCATTGACCTCAATTTGCGATGACGCGTATCCTTCCTAATTATTGATGGTGAGTAATGTAAAGGCTTATTGAATACAGAAATTTACTTTCCTGTTTCTGCAATAATCAAAATGTCATTGAATAAACATCTTTTCCGATTTTGAAAGAGCATCTAATATCCATTTCGAGTGTGAGCCAGATGATTAAAATTTTAACTTCTTGAGAAATTTCGAAATAGTTTCATTCATTTAAATTCGTTCTAAGTTCAAAATCATTCCAAACAAGATTCGATAACCAAAACCGATTTTAATTGAATGATGATATTGACGAATTTCGAGACAAATCGTATTCAGAGTTGGCAGCACCCTCTCAGATTCTAATGAAACTTTCTGTACATGAAGACTTTGTCACAAAAAACCACTTTGCATATTTTGTTTTTTCCAAAAATTGTCTAGACTGTCTTTTTTACCATTTTTTTTCAAATGGCTGTAGTCTAAAAATGACAAATCCTACAAAAGATGTTGTAGGAGTTTTTTTCTTCTGAAATGATTTTTTTTCTTCAGTGTATTTTTATCGAAAACTAACCCATGACAAAGAAGAGAGAGATCGAGAAATAGATCGAAAGTTACAGCGCTTTCAAGCGCGCTTCGTCTACCAAGAGCAGTGGTAATTTCTAATTTTAAACTCGATTATCTCGAAATGTCGTTTTACTAAAAATTGTTTTTTTTTGTGATCACGATTGCCGAAAAACTACTCAAACAATTTTCTTATTTTTTTTTTAAATTGATCGTAATTAATTTTTCTCGTACTTTAACGATTCCTTTTTATTCATAAATTTTTGTTTCATGGATAAGAGTTTTTAATACAATTTTTAGAGTTTAAATCAGCGATTTTTTACAAAATACGTTCTCGAATGCAGGAAAAAATTATCATTTTTTTACATTTCTTATAAAAGAAATGTATAGAATTCGCTCAAACTTTCAAGATTTTTTCCGAGGCCCGGAGGGCCGACTCTTATATACCAATCGACTCAGCTCGACGATTTGGGACAATGTCTGTGTGTGTGTCTGTGTGTGTGTATGTAACGGACAAATTCTCATTCGTGTTTCTCAGCAATGGCTGAACAGATCTTATCCAAACCAATTTTAAATGAAAGAACTAAAAAACAGTATGAACGCTATTAATTTGTTTTTGATTCTGATGTTTAGTTTCCAAGATATGAATGTATAACAATATAGATTAACAATTTATATGTTTTTAGACAGCTTTAACGAATACCTTTCGTACAAGCTATAGGTTGTTGAAATCGGACTATTATCAAAAGAGATATTTAACATTAAATGCGGACGAAAGATTTTTATCATTTCCCATTGCCAGAAATATGACCAAAAACATGTAATCTATTATTAACGCCAAAACGGCTTATTTTAGGTCAATAGTATCTTCGGTGAATTTAATGCAGGCAATATGCCCTTTCTTTTGGTATTGTGCTTTTGCTGATTAATCCCCCATATGAGTGAGATATTTTCACAAATTTTTGTGGAAGTGATTATATCGAAATGATGCCTTCAGCAAATTTGTAGCTCTTACTTTTGCGAAAAACTTTACTGAAGACTTCAAATATCTATTTTGAATACTTTAAAAGTTATGGCTTGTTGCTTGTTGATTACTCTTTGTCGTCTATTTATTGTTCAATATAGTAATAATCCATTGAAATAAGCCAAACATTATTTCGATAAAACAAATTTTGTATTTCATTTTACTATCTACAACCGCTATAAATAATCCAAGTTGTCTGGAAGGAACTTGATAACTTATCAGTACAAAAATGTTCATTTGTGCGAACCTTCTAACTGTAATTTTTCTAACTTATAACCATCGGATCGATCTGAAACATATCGGAAAATGAAAAGCGAAATAAATAACTCTAATCAACGGCGTAGCCAAGAGAAGGTTTTGGAGTTTAACACCATACACCCCCCCCCCCCCCAACACCCAAAAAAAATATTGGATTGAAGTTGAAAATTTATTGATGCAGACTGATTTATTTCAATATTACAATGACAATTATCTTATCCGAAGATTGATAACCTGTTGTTGTAAACATCATGAGGACTTTTGATAAATTGTCGGAATGGGGTCCTGATATGTAACTGATCTCTTGGTCTTGATTTCACAGTTGTCTAATAGCATCAATATCAAATTCCTGCCTGAAAACATTCCAATAGAAAATTCCAGAGTTCTGTAATCAATCATAATCCTCAAATTGATCTCGTTTTTGTAGAGATGTACTGTAATAAGGGTCTTCAGTTAATAGGAAGCGAAGTTCAAATTGATTTAATGTCTATGAAACATAGAACTGCTCACCAAAAAAATGCATAACTTTCAACATTTGCTAAAAATGTTTTTGCCTTTCTCATTCACTCTAAAATTCGTCGATCTAATCCCGACCGGGAGGGCCGAGTGTCATATGCTAATCGACTCAGTTCGTCGAGATCGGAATATGTCTGTGTGTGTATGCGTGTATGTGGAAAAAAATGTGACCTCTGTTAATCAGAGATGGCTGGATCGATTTGCACAAAGTTAGTCTCAAACGAAAGGTACAATCTTCCCATCGGCTGCCATTGAATTTTTTTTATTGATTGGACTTCCGGTTCCGGAGTTACGAGTTGAAGAGTGCAATCACACAGCAAATTCCCATATAAACTGAAATGAAAAATTTTCAAAATCAAATTTGTATTTCTGATGCCATTATAATGCATGAAACATTGAGATTTGATGTAAACTCGAAAAAATAACGTTTGACAAAAATTGATTTTTTTGGACTTTGGTACTTTTTTGCTCTGTTACTATTTTCTGAAAAATTAAAAAATCGATTTGGCTCAGTACAATATACAAAACCCCTTTAGTAAAATCAGTTTTCCCACCACAATGCATTGATTGATGAATTTAGATATTTTATTAACAGAACATTAGCAATAATTCGTTTGTATGTCTATTTTATGGGTCATTTTTTCGCCTTCCCATTGATTTGGTTTGAGATTTCTAGCACTGATGTTGTCCTATGATGATTTGAGTGATTCTCTGAGTCCTACCACTATCCCATGTAGTATGTGTTATCAAAAACATCGCGAAGCATCAAATGTTCTCAAACGATATAATATCCGAAGAGAGTGATAAGAGTTATAAGAAATGTCTCATCACACTGTTAGGTGGATTAAAAGCGTTTTTATTCATAAACTTTTGTTTCGTGGATAAGAATTTTTAATACAATTTTTAGAGCTTAAAACAGCGATTTTTTACTAAAAACGTTCCCGAATGCAGGAAAAAAATATTATTTGTTCAACTAATCGTTAAGGTACGAGGAATACTCATATACTAATCGAATTTTTTGAGTTTTGGGATTTTAGATGATCTATTGGTCACCAATCGTGATCACCGCAAATCTCTTAAATAAAAAAGGGTTTCGGGGAAAAAGCCATAACTACGCTAATTATCAATATATTTTTTATAAACTTATGCTCGTTTATTTTACTGAAAATGTACTACCAAAATATTATAAGTTTGATATGATGAAATCATTGTTTTATTGCTTTACGTAAATTCACACTTTCTTGAAATTTTTATTACTAAAAGGTATACAATCCCTCAATCAAGAATCCCATTGAAAAGAGTTTATGTCGTTAAAAAATATCAAATATTCCATTATTACTTTTTTATTTTCTTGTTTAGTGTTGAGGAAGAATCAGTGAAAGAAATAACCACCACAACATTATGTATTGAACTTTACATAATTATTTATTTATTTTAATATATTACATTTGTCTTAAAACTATCTTCATGCATGCTATTTTGTATTATTTCTGTATAAGGAAAATATTTTTGATTCATTTTCTGAATTAGAATACTTTTTAGTCTCTACTTTTCCCCCAATAATAGGCACAAAACTGGGGCATTTTAAGTTCCAGATATTGTTTTGGCGTTAATATACAGCTCTTAAAGTTCTTCTGACATTTTGTTGTACTGTTTAGTGAATATGTGACAGAAAATTAATTTTGTGATATTTTTATCAGTTTGTTCAACTGCCCAGTTATATAACTCTCGGGGAGTTATTATGGTATTTCCATAGTCGCGAGCAAGCCTGGCTCTTTTTTGCCATTCGCTTGAGAGTGCCACCAATAGCATCACAGGGTCCTTGTCCATGGGATGCTGCAACAAAATGCCATTCTGCGCTTAACTGATACTTTGACTGGAACCTACACAAGCTTGCAAAGTTTTTCTTATTTTTGTATTGTGCTGCTGCTACATCAGACATAATATAAATTTTAGAAAAGTTTGTCAATTGTTTCATAAAATTTATCTGTTTTGAGAGGAATAAATGAACTGCAGTCTTCAAGTCTTTTAGTCTTCTTGTCTTCCAGTCTTCCAGTCTTACAGTCTTCTAGTCTTCCAGCCTTTCAGTCTTCCACTCTTTTAGTCTTCCAATCTTCAAATCTTCCAGTCTTCCGATCTTCCAATCTTCCAGTCTTCATTCAAGTTTGTTATGAATATATACCAGATTCGTTACTGATACTTTTGCATGTATCAAGCATTTAGCAGCTGGGAAAATGGATTCTGAGATGATTATGACTTTCATTGGTTCAGTTTTCGATAAAAATACACTGAAAAAAAAATTCTGTTTGGACAAGGAAAAGTTTTTCACTTTTTAGTTAGATACTTCTGCACAAAAATATTGGGTATTTTTTTACGATAACAAAAATTTACGTTAAAAATTCAAATTGCCAAAAAATCCTATTTTTAAATTTTTCAAGTTTTGTCAACGAAAATTCAAAGAGAAAAGAAATCTTTTGAATGTGTTTGCATGATGTAGAACTTCTCGGTAAAAAAGTTTATCTAGCGATAACTTTATACCAATTGTAATCATCAGACCCTATGCTTGAATAATATTTCGATTGTTCTCGGGTAGCTTTCAAATGGTTTACAATGTCGCCTTGATGTCAAAAGGAAAAATAAATAAAATTTATTGGATTAATTTATTCAATTTTATGAGCCTTTTGAAAACCTATTGTCGTTGATGGAGAAACGCGAATAACTTATGAAGAGGACGCAATAATACAATTAGTAATAATTGTGTTGTAATTGTTTTGGTAAAACACAATTTAAAATATTTCGAGAAGAACTGTATTTCAGAAAAAATTGGCATTAGCATTTTGATTTCAAACGGCGTTTAGAATCATATTCATAAAAAAAATTGCATTTTTGACTGCAAATAGTAGGGGAACCCGGGGCTATTCGGACCTACCTAAGCTAATCGCTCTTTTAGGTGGATAGATGTGAAAAAATTACCGGTGAAAGATCCTAATGTCTGCTACATTTTAGTGCTATAAAACTATTTTGCATCACTCCATGGCAGCGCTTGGCGACGATTTGCAAAACTCTACGTTTTTCCATCCTTTTACAATGTAGGGGTAATTCGGACCTCGCTACGAGGCAATTCAGACCGTCATTTTTTTGCAATGGATTTATGTTTACCTATGGAATATTTATTAGAGAAACTCCTTATGAAGCAAAAAAAATTGGGTTGCGAAAATTTAATCTGGTTAGTCACAGCTGTCGATTGGCGCAAAATGTTTTTTTCTTTGCTGTCGCTTGCCGCTGAACGATGGTTGATGGTATAGGGGGTCCGAATAGCCCCGCACGCTCATTTCGCACATAACAGGTGAGCGTCTTGAAAATATCTGTGTTTTCAATTTTTATAATGATTTTTGTTTTGAGGATGGCAAAAAAAATGAAACACGTTGTATCTCATTTCCAGCAAAACCAAAGAATTCGATTCAGCTGTCGAAATTAATGGTCCATAATAGCGCTTCTACAAATATGTGCGACAGTCAGAAAGTCTTACGATTTTCTGAGAAATCGAGGGGGTTTGAATTACCCACACTGTCTGAATAGTCCCGAGCCCTTCTATGAATTTTAAAAGTATGTTAAAAGTTATTAGGAAAACTTTTTTTTTATTGAAAGCTTGATCCAAACACAATAAAAAAGTTCTTTCGTGGCTTCAAAACGATAAACATTAGATTATTGACATTTTCTGATGGGGAAACGCGAATAACTTTTAGAAAGGGCATAATTACACTAATTGTTTTTGTTGGAGCAAAATGTCAAATATCTCGACAACTATAGCATTTTTGAAGATATTGTTAAATTCTGATTTAAAATGATACTTAAAATTATATTCTTTAATGAAATTATAGTTTTGTATGTCAATTAGCATGAAATTCAAAAATATATATAAAGTTGATGTCCATCATGAAATCATAACCAATATGTTTTTTTTCTCTTTAGGTTTTTGTTGACAAAATATTAAAAAAAATAATAAAAATGTTTTTTTTGCATTTTTGATTTTTAACATGGGTAAATTTTTGTTTCTGTGAAAAATGACATATTTTTCAGAGCGCATTTTTATCTGCAACATATTCTCAGATAGTTTTACTGTTTAGAACACAGTTTTCGAACAAATTTTTTTTGTAGCCGGATCATCCATAAATGACGTAGCATTATATGGGGGAAGGGGGAGTATTGTATTTTGTGATGATGTGTGACGACAGGGGGGTAGGGGGTCATGTCATGCTACGTAGCTTTTTTAAAGGGGAATAACTAACATCGTTTTTTATTTTTTTTTTAAATTTTGCGGGGACAAGGGGGGGAGGGTCAATTACGGCCAAGCTACGTAATTACCAAGGGGGGTATTTAGAGGTTTGTGACGAAATGCTACGATGGGGGAGGGGGGTGTTTAAAATCACTCAAAAAATGCTACGTCATTTATGGATCGTCCCTTACGCCCTCTTGTATCACAATATTACAATTGCCAGAGAAAATCATGGAGATTAGTAAACCGAACAAAACTGCAAAGTGTCGTTCGAATTAGCGATGGTCATATTTTGTTGGCGACCCGAGAACTCGTACTAGCAGGTTTGAGTACGTCGTAGTAAAAATACCTGCCTATTTTCACTGCAATTAAAATAATTAATGCAAATAGTGAAGACTACTTCTGGTGTACTTAAAATGATACTTAATGTAATTATTGTCTTTGTACAAGTACTTAAAGTATTTAAAGCACATAAAAGCAGTACTTAAAATATTTTTCTTATTTAAAATATAAAGGATCTGTACTTCAAAACTTGCTAGTAATTAAATTACAGTTAATTAGTCATGTAATTTTCAAATATTGGCGGTACTTAATGTAACTAATTATGTACGACTTTTATCACTGCGTCGTATTGCAGATTTAGCGCTTGCACCTCGGGCTGGCCGACTTCTCATGGAATTCCTCTATTTATTTAAATTTTTCTATTCAAAATTTTCTAATTGTTCAACTTAATCGAATTATTTATTGACCTAGAAATTAATAATTAGTTCATTATTAATTATTCGATTAAATTAATGATCAAATAAATATTTAACTAATTATATTTAATTTATCTTGTGAATTTTTAAAATTCTTAATTTATTACAACTCATTACTTCTTTACTTTCACTCCTTTTTTAACTTTTAATCTTTACTCTTTACTCTTTACTCTTTACTCTTTACTCTTTACTCTTTACTCTTTACTCTTTACTCTTTACTCTTTACTCTTTACTCTTTACTCTTTACTCTTTACTCTTTACTCTTTACTCTTTACTCTTTACTCTTTACTCTTTACTCTTTACTCTTTACTCTTTACTCTTTACTCTTTACTCTTTACTCTTTACTCTTTACTCTTTACTCTTTACTCTTTACTCTTTACTCTTTACTCTTTACTCTTTACTCTTTACTCTTTACTCTTTACTCTTTACTCTTTACTCTTTACTCTTTACTCTTTACTCTTTACTCTTTACTCTTTACTCTTTACTCTTTACTCTTTACTCTTTACTCTTTACTCTTTACTCTTTACTCTTTACTCTTTACTCTTTACTCTTTACTCTTTACTCTTTACTCTTTACTCTTTACTCTTTACTCTTTACTCTTTACTCTTTACTCTTTACTCTTTACTCTTTACTCTTTACTCTTTACTCTTTACTCTTTACTCTTTACTCTTTACTCTTTACTCTTTACTCTTTACTCTTTACTCTTTACTCTTTACTCTTTACTCTTTACTCTTTACTCTTTACTCTTTACTCTTTACTCTTTACTCTTTACTCTTTACTCTTTACTCTTTACTCTTTACTCTTTACTCTTTACTCTTTACTCTTTACTCTTTACTCTTTACTCTTTACTCTTTACTCTTTACTCTTTACTCTTTACTCTTTACTCTTTACTCTTTACTCTTTACTCTTTACTCTTTACTCTTTACTCTTTACTCTTTACTCTTTACTCTTTACTCTTTACTCTTTACTCTTTACTCTTTACTCTTTACTCTTTACTCTTTACTCTTTACTCTTTACTCTTTACTCTTTACTCTTTACTCTTTACTCTTTACTCTTTACTCTTTACTCTTTACTCTTTACTCTTTACTCTTTACTCTTTACTCTTTACTCTTTACTCTTTACTCTTTACTCTTTACTCTTTACTCTTTACTCTTTACTCTTTACTCTTTACTCTTTACTCTTTACTCTTTACTCTTTACTCTTTACTCTTTACTCTTTACTCTTTACTCTTTACTCTTTACTCTTTACTCTTTACTCTTTACTCTTTACTCTTTACTCTTTACTCTTTACTCTTTACTCTTTACTCTTTACTCTTTACTCTTTACTCTTTACTCTTTACTCTTTACTCTTTACTCTTTACTCTTTACTCTTTACTCTTTACTCTTTACTCTTTACTCTTTACTCTTTACTCTTTACTCTTTACTCTTTACTCTTTACTCTTTACTCTTTACTCTTTACTCTTTACTCTTTACTCTTTACTCTTTACTCTTTACTCTTTACTCTTTACTCTTTACTCTTTACTCTTTACTCTTTACTCTTTACTCTTTACTCTTTACTCTTTACTCTTTACTCTTTACTCTTTACTCTTTACTCTTTACTCTTTACTCTTTACTCTTTACTCTTTACTCTTTACTCTTTACTCTTTACTCTTTACTCTTTACTCTTTACTCTTTACTCTTTACTCTTTACTCTTTACTCTTTACTCTTTACTCTTTACTCTTTACTCTTTACTCTTTACTCTTTACTCTTTACTCTTTACTCTTTACTCTTTACTCTTTACTCTTTACTCTTTACTCTTTACTCTTTACTCTTTACTCTTTACTCTTTACTCTTTACTCTTTACTCTTTACTCTTTACTCTTTACTCTTTACTCTTTACTCTTTACTCTTTACTCTTTACTCTTTACTCTTTACTCTTTACTCTTTACTCTTTACTCTTTACTCTTTACTCTTTACTCTTTACTCTTTACTCTTTACTCTTTACTCTTTACTCTTTACTCTTTACTCTTTACTCTTTACTCTTTACTCTTTACTCTTTACTCTTTACTCTTTACTCTTTACTCTTTACTCTTTACTCTTTACTCTTTACTCTTTACTCTTTACTCTTTACTCTTTACTCTTTACTCTTTACTCTTTACTCTTTACTCTTTACTCTTTACTCTTTACTCTTTACTCTTTACTCTTTACTATTTACTCTTTACTCTTTATATTTCACTGAAGAATCTCGGTCACTACCAAAACTTTTGTGTTTAATTGAGCTGAATATATCGAAAAACTACACGTGTCGAAACTTTCTGCAATAAAACAAAATCACTTTTCGAACAATCTATTGCATCTGCCACTTGGCGTGCTTCCACGAAATGCTGCTGGACATATTCAAACGGTATCAAATATCAGAACATTTCGGATCAGATGCTCTAAAATCTGTGCAAATTTTTCGAGAGCTCGGAAAGCAATTTCTCCGAAAGAATGGGTTTGCTATAAATAAATGCGACAGAGTAAATTTTTGCATAGCAATGGGACCGTTTACTTACGGCGAAGGACCGTATTACTGTGTCTGAAAAGTTGCATGTGGTCAACAGCCAGGAACTGAAACTAAAGATTTAAGTACACTGAAAGGTTTTCCAAACAAACCAAACCGCAAAGCCATGGGGAGTCTTACTACGTTTCCCGCCTGGGGTAAATTGCGGTTGATGTGGTTTCCTTCTCCGTTTTGTACCGTAGAAATATTTCTGTGAGTTCTGTGCTGTGCGGTGGATATGCTCGAAATATTTTCGTTGTTGTTCGAACATAGTTCGCTAGAAGAAGATGATATGAATTGCATCCTACTTTGAGGAATTTATCTGTGATCTCTTGATAGTGTTCACCATAAATTAACCGTGTTGCAGTTCTGCTAAAAGCAATCGATGACCAACTCCTCTATAATGCATCGGTATGCAACGATTTAATTGATACTGTACGTGCAGCCGAGCCGACCCGTAGGTGTTTTGGGCTTTCCCATTTTTGTTTGCCGAAAATTGTTGCAAATCCGTGCAGCATTGCAATCGTTTCTCGAAATCCTGGCCTCGCAATCTTACACTTTGGGAAAGGTAAACTGTGGCATGTAGGAAGGCGAGGAGATTTGAATCGTTTCGAAGTGGGGTTTATGCAGTTTCCCTCTCCGGAACAAAGTGGGTTGCAGCTCGTTGGCTCTGTGTAGATATACGGAAAATGGTTTGCATGCTTTGTTTCCAACTGTGTACACAGATTTGTGCTTGTGCATAAACGAGCCGGATTACGAATTGAAAGAGATTAAAGTATCAGAGGGAATTTTGTGCAATGCTGGCTGGGAAAAATGTACAAACAAGTCGATTCGAAACTACGCTATGCAATGTATTGGTAAAACGGTTCCAGTTGAATAGTTGATCTAGCATAGTGCAAGTACTACGGTTGTGTTGTTTCGGGTGGGTTTAGAGGATTAGGAGATTTTTTTCCTTGAGTATAGCCATTATATCGGAATATTTTATCCAGTGCTTTGCCGGCGCAGTTGTTGATTGGAAGTATTAATGGAATACGTCACTTTATGCGCTTATCATCATATTAACTATCGTATCGGTTCACAGTGGCCTATTTGGACCAGATTATTCATTTGACCTGGCTAACATTACATAGTGCCTCGAGATCTAACTGTAATAGTGACCAAAACATCTTGTAGGAATAATCTATAGGTGTTGCAATTATCGATCAAATGATATTAAAATCATTGAAATCGGTAGAGTACAACTGGATATATTTGTGATGAAGTGAAGGGCCAATTTTTTAAAATGCAAAAACGGTTTTTTTTTGCCATATCTCAAAATCTGTTCCATACAGAATTTTTTCGACCGCATTTTCGATTTCAGTGGGACATTTTACTACAGAAATGATAAAAATATTGTGGGGATACAAATCACTGGAAGCTAGTGTAGTTGAAAAAATAGGCAATTTATCAATTATCTCATTAGCTGATTGACATTATTTAGCTGATCTATCTAGCAAAAATGAACTGGTCTGTCCAGAAAATATATTCAAAACGAGGGCAGTTATGAACATGCTCGCCAAAGGAAATATTCAGTTCTTACACGAAATATGATTTTTTTTTCAATTTCCAAATAAATTTTCAATAATGCACTAATGAACAATCTTTAGGTTAAGTATTTCCACAGATAACAGACATTTTGGCAAGAACAAAATTTCTTCAAAAACCTGCGTAAACTTTCAAATTGATAAACGTTGAAAATCGATGTTTCACTATTGCCATCTACGCAACTGTTTGCTACACGTGTTTGACAGCTGCACTCCAACTGCATTGAATCGATCACTGCGCCAATTACCAACGATTACCTAACGTGTTTCCGACGCCTAATTTATTCGGAATTTCAGTAGCGTATTATTTATACACATATCGAATCGAGCCCAAACGTCTGTTATCTGTGGTATTTCTTAATCTATTAAACAACTGAAATTATTTTATAAATTACAGTGCTATCATAAGGGTTCCAATTTGAAACTTAAACAATGAACTTAGTGCATGCCTTGTAGCGTTTTATTTTATACAATGTGAATCTCAGGCAATTTTAAATATAGACGCGAATCTTGTATTTGAGTTTTTTTTCGGCTGGCTGACTTGCCTACAATAAGACGGTGCTACATTGACAGTCTACTTTCTACTTTTGTCGGAGTCAGACCTACAATCGAGCCAAGTATACAACAGGTCTCTCGATCTAGTGTGCATTGTCTTGAGAAAAAGGAAAAAAACGGATTGTTTTTATCATCGTGAGTAAAGTTGACGGAAAAGCTCTACTCCGAGCGAACGCCGTGATCGTTGACTTTAAATTTTGTTCAGTAGGACCTAGTTTTTGTGAAGTGTGGAACACTTTCTGAAGGGTTTGCAACTTAGACTTACGGAAGTCGCGTACCTTCAATATCATCATCTTCGCAATGCAGTATTAATATCATTCAACACTTTAGTGCAAGCCGATTGATTAATTTTAAAAAACAACTAACACGTGGTTGTCGCAATACGGAGAAGTAGAATCCGTTACACCTGATACTTGGAGAAACTTCTTCCCGGGTACTCCAAACGGCGTTTTTGTTGTGAGGATGCGTGTCGAAAGACCTGTTCCCTCCTACTTAACTACAAAAGTTAAAACTCACGGAACTACAATTAAACAAACTACGCTATGCACCCATGAGGGGTAAACTCCTACGTGCCAGTACTGTAGTCAGACAGCACACCATGAACAAACTTGCGCGGAAGGTGCATACATCTCAACCGATTGTCAACTCAACTACGGCAAACCAACCCGAAACACAGTTTTCAATACCAATGCCTGAACCTCAAACGTCGGCCAAATTTGTAGCAGCTGTTCAGACAATAATAACAACCGCCAACAGAAGCATCCAGCACCCCAAAATCAACTGTAAATAACATCGGCAAAGAAGGTAATAACAATGACGACGGGTTTACACTGGTCAACCATAAGTGCAAGAAGCAGAGAAGAACATCTGATCGCGGACACCAAGACAGTCAGTACCGTCTTTATGCATGGGCACACTGGGCCTGGGCCAGGGGCCCCGCGATGATAGGCGCCTAAAAACATAGTAACTGTAGTAGTTGGGTGCGTTAACCACTCCGCCATCGAGGAACTGTGATGATGCCATCACATGTTCCCAACAGTTTCGTGATCACCGCCGCGGCCTCCAATACCTTCTTGACCTATCTATCCCCAATGTTTTGGTTCAGTGGCGAAGTGGTTAACGCACCCAACTAGAGACTGGGAGATCGTAGGATCGATTTCTGCTTGAGGACATATCTTTTCCCAGTGTTTCCAATAAAGGTGAATTTTCACCATTTCTTCATTCTCACCGTTTCGGCCAACAAAATGTGGCTTTTCCGAAGCCTATTATGTTCAGTTTCATCATATCAGGAACTGCTCACATTCAATATGTTATGAACTTTTATAATCTCCTTAATTTAAAAATAATGATTTTTTTTTAAAAATTCATTCGTTTGAGGACATATTTTTTGACATCGTAATTGAGGTATATTTTCAAAATTGAATGTTATTGTTACTTGGTTTTCGGCGAATATTATTGTGTTATGTCAATTGGAACAGACCAACGAATCCTTGGCACATACGCTTCACTCCCAGTTTTCATTTCATTTTTCACTACATTTGATTTTTTAGCGGCAGCTTCGTAATTGCCCAGTATCTTTCTATTTGCTGAAGTTCCGGGCAGTTTGACGTATTGCAGTCTTTGAGCACAAAATTTGTCTTGATGACTATATACAACTCTAAAATTGATTTTGCATAACAGCACGATGTCAAATCAGGCAAAGAACAAGAACCACAGTGTTGTCTAATAGAGATAGTCTATGTTTTTAAGGCACTCTTTGAGATAAGTTCCCTTCTCTGGTTCATAATCCCGATTGTGACATAAATTTACCTTCGTTTGCCGCAGCTGCAGATTGCTTGCCAAACCAAAAAATCTGGGACAATTTCGATTTATTGTTTGTTTGTATTTTGCCGCGATATTAAATTTATCTCTAACGGTAAATATGAGATATTCTCAAAACCATGGCGTTCTCTGCCTCGAATCGTTTCAAAATTTGCAATGGGATAATTTCGAATTCTTGCGATATATGAGCTGATTTTCCTAACGTTTGCTTAGCTATATATATTTTCTGGTTAAGTTAATTTATAGACAGAAATCTCTTGAAATAAAATACGACATACTGATTTCATCTCTGTTATGTGACGCTTATTCTAATTGATCGAATGTTACTCTTAATCTGTTGACGGCTGTTAAACTATAGGGGCCCCTTAGCTCAATAGTACCCAGGGGCCCCCAATTGGCTTAAGACTGCCATGAAGACAGTTTCAATGATGATGACCTAGACGTAAAAAACAAGACACAATTAAATTACTCCCCTCAAGCAGCAGACCAGCAGAGAAATGTTTCACCCCCGCGAAAGAAGATCGCTCGCAATAAAAGCGCGCTCAAAGCTCAATATTTGTACAATAATCTTCATTTGCATTTTTGTTTTTACATTTTATAAAAATATGAAAGGTTTACGGCTCCGTTAAGCTACCACTATGAGCTGTGTCAAATCAACGAATTATAGAACTGGAACTCGAACATCCCCAGTAGACTGCCCAGAATAATAATGAGTCGATTCCTAGTCCCACCAGGAGTACTTGCTCTAAATTTGAAGTAAATCGGACAAGCCTAGCTACCGGACTAATATGCCTGAAGTTCATATGGGATTTTTCGATAATTTACATGAAGAAAACTCACTATTTCACATTTTCGTCGCTAGGTGGCACTGTCTTCATCTTATTATCATTGCAAGTGAAAATAAGAAAGATAATTTAATTCTCTACAACTTTGTCGAAGACTGCTACTAAATCCGGCTTTGTTAAAAGAAGTTATTAACCTTTTAGTGAAATGATGTCTGAGTCAGTTTTCATTTTGTATCAGTATGCGAATTCCACGAACTATACATTTTTGTGAAATAATGGTTAGATTTAGCTGAATAGCACGTTCAGAAGAATTGTAGTACATGATACGAGTTATGCTTTGTTTAGAAAATTTTAGTTCCAACTTAACAGTTTATGGAAGAGAGATAAAATATTGAGAAGTTCGGAAGGATTACTGCAAATTGCTTGCTCTACAACTTTGTAGAAGACACCTAATTTCTATCTCTACCCGTTAAAAAGTTAGTGTTAGCGCCCTCTATGCGGTAATAGATGAAGCTAAATTTTTCTAACGAGAACATTACTCGTATTATTTGCTATAATTCTTCTGTGCTATTGAGCTAAATCTAACCACTATTTTACAAAAATGTTTAGTTCGTGGTAATCGAGTACTGATACACAACCATACACTGCTAGGACCCACGCAGAACTGACTCAGACATCACTTCACTAAAAGGTTAATAACTCATACTAGATAAACTGGAGAAACAGAATTTTAAGTCCGGTAGTATTTTTTTTTTTTTTTTTTTTATTTCGATTATAGAGGTTTTAACCTTAAGGTCATTCGCCTCTTCGGGTTTGAAAAATCTCTTGTGAAAAATTTCGAACCCTATGTGCGGGGTCGGGACTCGAACCCAGGTGCGCTGCGTACAAGGCAATCGATTTACCAACTACGCCACCCCCACCCCCAGTCCGGTAGTACTTAAGACATGGCATGAGTTATAAACTAAAAAAAAACTCCCTCAAATTGCTACTGGAACAGTAAGTTCTAGTTTTTTCAGTTTTATATTATTGAACTGTCAAAATTGTGAATCTAAAACTGAACCATAGTCTCATACGTGTCCTTAGATCGATACTTGACTCGATTTTTCATCATTCTATCGAACCTGAGTGTATGTGGTGAACACTTTTTATTTATTCAAAGCAGTTCCAAACGTATTTAAAATGAAGCAACAACGAGAATGGCAGTTTATAGCAGTTATACAGTTAATAAATAATAAATCTGTTCGAAATAATAAATCAAAAATCTCTGCTGGGAATGTGATTGTTTCCATTCCAATTTCACTTTGAAATACCCATGTAAAATATCACGCTGCTGAATATGCCTTAAGGAATTTGATCGATATAAAATAATAATGCAAACCTTTGATAAGAATCAATCGGTGCTTTTTCTTGGACAGGTGGTATTCCTTTTGGGTTGACTACCAAGAATCGCTCTAGATTATCTTCGCAACTTTTTGAAAACAAATCAAAAGTAAAGCTGCTCTAACATAACTCAGTCGTTTCGCACAGCAAAATCTCTAACAAACCCCCACCTTTCTGTAGACGCAAATCCAGTCGAGTTCGTCCGTGCTTTAGAAATGACTACAGAAGAATGTTGTCAGATGCCTTAGTGATAAAAAAAACGTACCACATATAGCCGAAACATGAAACGTGTGTGCCAATAAACACATTACCTATTCTAGAGTGAATCAGTTATAAACCTAGAACGGAAAACTAGGACTAGGCAGGCTCATATGGATATGGTCGAAAGGAAATGTGAAGAATTCTTTGCCTTCTGCTAAGTAGGAGGTGGACGTTGAACCCAAGTCTACCGCATGGTCATTGATTGAACCGCCGACGCCTTCTACGACTTGGGTTAAACGCCCAACTCCTTGTTTGCGGACAACAACGTTTTTAAGCAGCTATAACTTTTGATTAAGGCAAGATTTCCTCACAAAAACAAGTAAGGTTAATAAATGTGACTATTGCCTTTCATTTGAGTACTAACAGTTACCAGGATCAGCTCTAGAACTGAAGTTATTGCAATTAATCCGATTGGATTGCAATGGAGCAGTGCTGCCAGGGACAGTTTGAGTTGACGACAAAAAATGAATTTTTCATATATCTTCGTTATGTTTCAATATTATTGATAACTGATAAAACTTATCAATTTAGAGTGCTTTTGGCTACGCTTTCCACGCAATTGGACTATTGTAAATATTTTAGGAGAATAGTATTGAGCATTGGAAGGTAAAAATTGAGCAGCTTCTAGCACTGCCATGGAAGCTCCTATCTTTATGAAAATTGACTTTTCGTGTTTCTTCGCCTTACCGCTTTCAAGGAAAAATAGTTTTGAAATCCTACTTGCACTAGAAAAAAGTAGGGCATGAAAGGGTTAATGGGACGGCATCCTCAATGGGACGGCACTGGGGCAAGTTGGTCGGGTTCCTTTCTTTCGGCACGTACGGTATTTTTTGGTGCTCAAGACACTCCAGCGTCTTCTTGGCGTAATGGGAAGACGCTTTGTCCGGCCAAAAGACCTACTTCCCATCCGCATGATGCTGCTTTAAGAACGGCAGAAGTGTTACTTCGGTGAGGTGTGGCCGACTTGTCGCTGGAATATTAGCTGTCATTTCCTGGAATGTGGGTGTTCGAGAGCAGAAAGTAACTTTCATGTTCCAGTTCTTCGTTATCCACCGGTACAGCGATTTCACGATCGCTATCTGCTCGTCCGTGTACTCGGGGGATCGAGTCTGCTTCCGATAGATGACATCCCCCATCTTGAGGGTTCGGTGAATCAAGGTATGGGAGCAGTGATAATATTCGGCAGGCGTCACGCAAACTCGTTCCGTCCTTGCTGTCGAACAGCTTTTTCAACGCTTCCTTCTTCTTCTGCATCATTATCTTCGCCGGACGGCCGCTACCCGGTTTCCGCTCCGCGTTCAGGGATGCCAGGATCCGGTAAACTGTACTCACGGGCACGTTTTCGTCTCGAAAGTGGTCTACCGTAAACTTTTTTCCACGATAACCATGCGTTTCATAAAACAGTACAACACGCTCGCGGAGTACTTGCAGTTTCGTCGCCATCTTCGATTGAACTGACAGCACCCGAGCGGAAAGAAACATGCGACCAATTTCTGGGACTCTAGAGAGCAATTCTCTTGTAGAGAATAAAATTTACATTCTCTACTTTAATTACAGAAAAGTATTGAAATCATCCTCATTTTTGATTGAACTCCCGTTAGTTTCGTTACAAAGGAGTTATTTTAGATTTTAGAATGTCACCTAGCCCCAGATAGTGATGTCAAAAAACTAAAATTTACGGTTGAAAATGCGTTTTTTTAAGATACTTTATAAAGCCTTATCAGTATGGTGCAGTTACCTGGCCACGTAGCCTCCGAAGTCATACAACATTCGTGATCAAATTAAACCAGTTCAACACATTTGAGTACTTAATTGTAATCGAAGCAACTTTCCTTCTACTGCATGGAAGGAACAAGTTGAACGTTTCAATATGGTACGATAGTGCTTCAAAGTAAGTACGAGTTCACACAACAAAGGAAAGGAAAATCCATGTCGCAGCACACCTGTAATGAAAACAATACCGTATTAAAATCGATACATGAATGGATTTTGTAACGAAGCTCAATCTGCTACCATCATCCCATTCCCGTGCTCCTCGCACGTCAGCAACCAACTGTTTCCGATCAGTACAGCTTCTCACCTACAATGCATTAAACGCTTAATGGGGCTGGGGACAGCTCTGATCCAGCAGAAACCAGCTACTGGTATCAAAGCCATGTGCAGCACTACTAGTGTAAATAGTTTCAGAAATTGCTCAATTTCCTCCACAACAAAGCAAAAAATTTCCTGAAAAATAAAACTTTCCTTGCCGTAGGACGAGTTAAACAGGAAACCAGTTTGCTATGGAACGGAGTTTGCACCGCATGAATATGACTTAAATTTTCTCCTCGTGGTTGGTTCCGGGCTTCGGGCAAATTTCGTTGTACGGTGAAAATGATCGTTCGCCCTCCTCCTCCTCCTTCTCCTCCAGTGTGAAAAAGCTGAAAAACACTTTTGCACTTCTGGTCGGGCGAAAAAAAAGAGACAAGAATTTATATAAATTACACTTTATCACATGTGTCCAGGTAGCCCCATGCAGTTGAAAGCTGAGCGGCACACTAGCTGGAAAGTTTTGACCGTTGCTATTCGATAATGGTAATTTCGGGGCCATAGTATTATGGGGAATCGTTTGGAGTTAGTTTTCATTTTATTAGTTTATTTGTACAGTTGTTGAAGCGGAAATTATTTATAGAGAAGTTATGTGAGGAGCTTGCTCTCTAAAATACTAAGCGACCAGTTCTATTTTGATCTACGCGCCACTTGGAAACAACGCATTACGCGCCACACGTGACCTAGTTTTGCTATGCCTTTGAACACCTTTCACTTGTCGTTCAATGAATTCAGCGCGGTTGGCGTTAGGTCGTCAATCTTGATTGGGCGAGTCACATGTTTTGATTAATTTTTGTCTCCATAAGCCTTATCGTGTATAACGGGGATGTAGCTCAGATGGTAGAGCGCTCGCTTAGCATGTGAGAGGTACGGGGATCGATGCCCCGCATCTCCAATTCGATTTTTTGCTTTTGTTTTAAATTCAGTATAAACGAGTGTATTATTATAGTAGTATATTGGACCAATCTCTCGATCTAAAAAGATCACTTGAACAGTCACTGAAAAAGTAGGTAACACGTTGATGAAATGCGTTTCTGTACGGTCCTCTACGAATAATTTGCGTTGGACTTGTCATATTTCTCAGTAAGGGGGAATTGCCCAACGGATACCCTACATTAGCTCGATGAGTTGGGATTCGGACCAAATCATTTAACTGGAAGAAACTATGGTCAATCAACATATTATAAAGCCCCAACGCTCTCAACATTATGAATTTATGTTATTATGTGATATTAAGGTTTTAGTCCCGTGATAAAGCGCAGAACGTGTTTTCCTTCGGTGGAGATGGCGAGAATTTATCGCTGCATAAAATTTCGCTCAGTGAAATTTCCTCCGGCAGCCTTAAAACACAATTACCAGTCAATCTGGACAAAATTATTTCCTTTGTTTTTGCTTGCAATTTATCAACATCGCGAAGCTTTCATTATTAAAATTCTTCCCATTCTTTTCAAATCATAATTCAGGCTCCCCAAATGCTCGCAGCGCTTCGTCGGGAATGGGAACGTCGCGACGGTGATTGGAAATATGATTTCTGTCCTTGTTTCCCCAGTCAGTCATAGTTGGTGCGCCCAAAGGCGACCAACTACGCGCACTCGTGGTACCTACCTACCTACCTACACCGACACGCTGAACGACCAGCTATCATCATCTAGTAGGTCTAGCATTGCGGCTGCCACTGCTGAGGAAGACAATTTACCAGGCAACGACAATAACCGTCCGTAATGGTCATATTTTTCACTGATGAAGAACAAGGGCGCGCGAACTTGACATTACTCACCGGTCCGCGGGCGGTGTTTTTGAGGTTGGATTTTTTTTAAGGAAACAAACGGATTTTTTTTTAAAGGTTTAATCAAAGTTTACTCGGTGGCAACAAATATTTAATTGAGTTTGTGGCAATGGTACCGAAATTTGTGAAATTTGTCGAAGCTTCTTACGAGTATTTAGGGGGGGCGTCTGGTGTAAAGTGCTCAAACCGAAAGCTATTTTGTTTTACGATTTTGAAGGAAAGGCAACAATGGATGTTTTGTACAATGTTAAGATTTATTTATACATTCATTGTGCACGAAAAAAAATATTTTCAGTCACGCAGAGCTACACACATAGGCGGCTCCAGCTGACTGACGAAGGAGGGGCACGCCGTTCTGACAGAATATTTCTTATAGGCGATTTAAAAAATAAATACATTTTGAAGCGGTTAATTTTGGAAACTCATTACTTAACACGGTTCATATTTAGGGATTGACGACTAGTGAACCAAACACCATCCTTGAATGAAATCATTATTTTTTATATTTTGTTTATTCGATACGGCTCATTGCGGTGTCTTAACGGAGCCGATGGTCTTTTATATATTTTCAAAATATAAATAAAAACAAAACCAAATGCCATTAAGTGTTTGTCGGATTTCGTACGTGCTACTTTCTATAGCTTCTTTCGCGGCGGGGAAACACTTGTCTGGTCGCCTTGCTGCATCTTGAGATTAATTTCCTTTTTTCACCTAAAGTAGGCCGCCAAATTCAAGGGACTAATTTTTAGGCGAACGAATGACAATGAACTGACCTACCGTCCCACAAACTATCGTGGTTACTGTCTTAATTTCGAATTGGACGAAGACATTCAAGAAGAATAAAAAAATTCTTCTCACTCTCTATTTCTGTCATTTCATCATAAACTACTGGCAGAAAAAAATTTCGGAGAGGGTCCAAAATTTCTATTTTGAAATCTTCATTGTACAATACGTAATATGGAATAATAATTATTACCAACCGTCCTTATTTTAAAGGACTTGCCCCTAATTTTGAAGAGTTTGGGAAGCGTCCTTTATTTTACCTCAAATGCTCTTAATTTTAGTCTCAAACCCATTTCAAATTTTATCAGATGAAGTTAATTCCAAGAGAATGAAACTTTTCAATTGGCATTTTCCATCCAGCGCTTTCTGTCAATAATGTTACTTGCATACCCTTCGCGACTAACAGCAGCCAAAAGATCTTTAACCATAAAATAAATGAAGTTTACTTCACTCATAATTCGGACACATTATTTATTCTGTAACAGCGCATCTATTGGTCGGATTTGGAACGTTGTGATAGCGAATTATCTAGAAAATACAGATTGATTTAGTGGTGAAAGATTCGCCTCGATACGTGCAGTCTTTAAATAATTGCGCAAGATGGAAAACGAGAAATCATACTTATTCGTACACACTAATTTGGAAGAGCCGAACTGTCAAGCTCAGGCGCATTTTGTTCCAACATCTCGCTACTTATGCAGCGTCCGCATTCGTCTCCAGTCTTTAACTTCCATTTGATAATTGTCCAATATTTTCAATTTGGCGGATTTGTGGGCAGTTGGGTACACGAAATCTACTTTATTGTTTCTTTTGAGGTGAAATGCTTGATTTTGTGACCGCAGCTGAAAATTCCTTGCTAGATGAGTTAAAATCATTCCTTCATAAACCAAACAATCAATTAAACAATATTTCTAGATGATTAGTTTTTGGAAAATTTGTCGCCGAAAACAATCTTGAATTTGCTGAGCACCTTGTATGTAGCCAGATAAAACTTTTCTCCTGGAGCATCAAGACACGGGTTTCTTGCATGGGTGTGTGCAGGATCAATTTTTGAAGTAGAATACTTCTAACTAGAGATGGGCAAACCGATTCAGTTTAGTGAGCAAATTGTGTCCAATTCACTTGAAAAAATTGATTCATTTGAGAAGATTAAAAAATATCTCTTTGATTTTGATCTGGAGTAGATATTTTTATTCCATAAATTCAAAAAAGTGTGCGTGTGTTCATTTCGCTTATTTATTTTTATGCGATTAATGCCCACAGCTAACTCTCTTCATTTGCCGGCATATTTTTGGGCTCATCGTTCTTCATTGTTTCGGTGCAGTGCATGCATTCAGTTATTTTCGGTTCAATTTCAGTTTCAAACTGAATTTTGTTTCTGTGCTGGTTCTGAGTGGGATTATCGAGTAAAAATGCATTAGATAAGATCACGCAGTTCACTAAAGCTCCAAAATTTAAAAGAGGTCACATTCTGCCTTCACATATATTGCACAGTTCCCACCAAATCGAACTGCACAGTATGAAAGTGTGATGAATCAAAAGTGTGATCAAATGTGCAACTCCTTCGACCTGACAAATTATTGACATATAAAAGTCTCAAAAACAAACTTCTTACTTTTAGTAGCTGGAAGGTTTGCATGGCTGCCAGTATCCCGGTTTTTACAATAAATTTGAATGAAAAAGTTAATTTTTTGTCAATTTCATATCATTTCATTTGGCAACCGTGAAAAAAGTGTGATAGCGAAGTGCATCAAAAATCCAACTTTCAAAGCAATAAGCAATAACAAATAAATGCTTTTGTTTGTGAATTAATTTATATTTCCTCTGGCTTCGGTAAATAAACTCAGAAATAGGCAACTTTTACACAAATTATTCCGTTCTAAATGTTTAAATTATACATTCCTCTAAGTCACTCAACAGCAATTTTTTTTGCAATTGTCCGTCAAACGCAGATCACTCGTTGGTTAGCCAAATACGTGAAGTTATAAATATAAGTGCCGCCTGTCCGTTTGAATCATTCATCACTCGCCTGCAACATCATGGCCATAATCCCCGGGCGGTACAATAAGTGGTTAAATACCGTTAACCATGTTCGAATTCGCACTCGTTTATTTGCTGTATGTAAAGCTTATCACGCGCGCGATTTGAAACGAAAGAGTATTGTAATGCTATGATAAGGATCGAGTCGTGAACACACGATGATTTGAAAAATTAAGTTGGTAGGGTGGGGTTGGATTGATCTCAGCGACGTGTGTGCTGTTTGTTAGTTAGCGTTGGGAAAAAATAATTTATTTTCATGCTATGAAATTCTCAAGTCAAAATGCTTTCGGCGGGTTTGTAAGTACCTAGGGTAACGAACCTTTTGGCACACACACGTTTCATATTTTGGATACACGTGATATGTTTTTTATCACTAACATCCGATAACATGCTTCTGTAAGTATTTCTAAAGCACGGGCGGACTCTACTAGGTTTGTGCTTACTTGAAGGCGGGGGTTAGTTGGAGATTTTGGTGGGTGAGGAGATTGAGTTTGTTAGAGCAGTGACCAAGAATGGTTTTTATTTTTATCACAGGTTTGCAAGCATTAGTTTTTATACTGATCAAATTCCTTAGGGCATATTTTAATATGGGAGAACAATATTGCAACAGAAACGATCACATCCCCAGTAGACCGCTTTGATTTATTATTTCAATTAGTTTTGTTTCGAATTTTGAAAATGATATATGATGGTTTGTTGCTTTATTTGAAACACATTTAGATCTGTTTTGAATAAAGAGTATTTAGCACACCAGGCCCGAACACAGAAAGTTCTCAAGGGGAGGGTTTTGATTTGATTTACATTTCTTCTAAAGGAAAGTTATAGAAACCCTCAAACTGGAGGGCCGAGTCTTGTGTACCAATCAACTTAGCTCAACAAATTGATTAAAGCGTATTATGGAGAAGGAATCATCATCAGACACCGCTACCTGCTGGCTCGTGGTGGTGTCGGATTGGTTTGTAGTAGTTAAGCCTACCGACTAAACCTAAAGCTCTTGTATCTCGCAATTCTCATCCATCCGTGGCAACTTTCGCGGTATATCTGACCTGTCGACCATAATGTTTCACATCACTTTACAACCACCTTCGTGGGATTTCTTACCTTACTTGGCGCTACTCGTACCTATGTTTCTGTTTGCTGGTGCTGAGAGTTCCTCGGCTGCGGTATTTCTCCCTTTCTTTTTTCAATGCCTATTTTCGCGAGCCCTTTAGATGTCAGCCACTCCAACTAATCTCTCCGGTGGTGAAATTTCTCCATACTGCGATATCTTCATTTTCTCCGATTTCGTTTTGTTCCTGCTTAGCACCTACTGACAGACTTTTGTATGTAAGTCTACTCTCAAGTGTTGCTAATATCGAAACTTGTCGAATCGTGAGCCGATCCAGAGAACAGAGAAGCAGACCAACTTGACTTATTTCCCTTTCCAGCCATCCATGCAAGGTTTCTTCCTGGGTTTCTTCAACGACTTGTTTTTAAAGTGACGGAACTTAAATGACAGTTTATGTGTCATAACGGCTCGCAGTATATTTTTTCCAGAAGAGTAAGTTCATAATTTTTTAAAAGTTATTCAAAACCTTCATAGGAGGGGTTTGATCCCACGTGCGCACGGGCCTGCAGCACGCTTCACTCAGATTCGATCGACTTGGGAAAATAATTTTGAGTTAAGTAATGACAGAAGGGCACGTTCAGGAGTGGTTAGTTCTATGCTTTTTGTAGTAAATAATATTACTATAAAAGTAGGTACAGTCCTTGTAAATATTGTCCTGAAGTTATTTTGCAATTTCTCAATAAGTTAAAAATTTCGGGGGGGGGGGGGGGGGGTTCCGGACCCCCTGGATCCGCCACTGACTACTGGCCACCCTTCAATGAACCTGTGTAACAGTTCAGCTGGCAAACGAGAGTTTTCGCTCCGAAATTATACTGCATGTGTCTTCCGGCCTGTCCAGATCAAACTGTTTCGACAATCATCCGCTATATAAAATTAAAAATTCAACTGCTCGAAAAAATGGTTCTTTTGACCGAATTAATCTGCCCATTTCTAATCGGTAATGCCGTGTTCGTGATCACGATCATATGTTTTTCGTTACCTTTTGCACTTACAGGTCACAAAAACCGCGCTGAAGGTGCTGGCTGTTTATGTTGGGGTGCTTGATGCTGTGTTTTCAGTTGAACAGTTGCCAAAAATTTGGCAACCTTATTCTCCTAACCATCTTCCGCGCAAGGTTTTCCAGTATGTCCCGTCTAATTACAGTAGTTGCACATAGGAATCTGCCTATCATGGATACATAGCGTGGCTGGAGGCAACACAACTGGATCATTCCATGGAAGTTTCCTGAGGGCGAATCGCACAAAACATTTTTGTATACGCTCTAGTCGGTCAATTTGAACGGCATGGTATGGTGCCCACACTTGCACAGCATACTCCAGAACACTTCTAATCAGGGCACAGTAAAGTGCTTTTAGTGCGTAGAAATCATCGAAGTCCGCCGTGTTCCGCTTTAAGAAGCCCAGCATTCCGAAAGCCTTAGCAGTTGTCGCGGTGATATGGTCGGAAAAGCTCAACTTCCTATCGAAGAGCACTCCCAAGTCTCGGATCGAGTCGACGCTTTCAATTGTTTTTCCTTTTAGGCTGTATTCATAACGTCCTGGAGTAAGCAAGCGTCCGAAACTGATTACTTTGCATTTATTAACGTTGACTTCCATTCCGTTAAGCGTGCACCATTCTTGAATAGTACAGATATCTTCTTGAAGCACTACGGCGTCAAGTGCAGAAGCGATAGTTTGGAAGATTTTGAGATCGTCCGCGTACAGCAATTTCCCAGACTTGATCCGACTACAGATGTCGTTAATAAACAGAATAAAAATAGGCGGGCCCAGATGACTGCCTTGCGGGACACCTGTGGGTGTTCTGAATGTGCTTGAGCGCGTGTTTTTTATACTCACGAATGCCGAGCGATCGGAAAGATACGACTGCAACCAGTTAGTCAGCCAGGTGGGAAATCCCAAACGCTTTCAAGATTGCGATGTTGTGCGGTACTTTGTCGAAAGCTTTTGCGAAATCGACGTAAATTGCGTCCACCTGATGACGCTTCTTGACGGCGGGAAACAACTTAGAAGTGTAAGCTATCAGGTTAGAAGTTGTTGATCGTTTTGTGACAAACCCGTGTTGATTCTCCGAGATAATGTGGGATGCAGCTGCATAGGTGACGTTGTAGACCAGCTTTTCGAGAACTTTGGTGAGACAGTTTAATAATGAGATACCTCTGTAATTTTCGACGTTGTGAATATTTCCAGCCTTGTGAATGGGAACGATAGCAGCTTCTTTCCAGGCGATAGGAAAAATGTCTTCAGCGAGAGAGCGATTGAAAATGATGCACACCGGAAGAGACAGCACGTGGGTGCAGCTTTTTATAAATTGGGGCGAGAGATGATCGGGGCCAGGCCCTTTCGACGAATCAACAGCAGTCAGAGCCTTCAAGACGTCAGTTCGGCTTACAGTGGGACGGGGGAGATTTATGTTGTACGATGGTAATGTTTCCAAATACTCTTCCGAAGGGACGGTATAGTCGCTTCTAAACACTCCGCGAAAGAAATCAGCAAACAAATTGACGGTATCAGCTGGAGATTGCGCGCTTGCATTTCCAAGGAATACGTCAGTGGGAGTACTACCAGATCGTTTTCTGCTGCTAACGAATTTCCAAAATGTTGCGGGGTGATCGCGAAGGCTATTTAGCACATGATTCAAATACTCACGAAAAGCGGAATTCCTGGCCGTTTCTTTTCGTCTGATTTATGGCGGAAATAACGCTTGCGTTATTTTCGCAGTGCATTACGCAAACGGCGAATCTCAGCGTTCCACCATGGAAATTTGAAGACCACCCTCCTGTTGACTCGTTTCAGTGGAACCTTTAGGCGGAGTATGTCATATACTTTGCCATAAAATAGCGCGACTGCTTCGTCAAGCTCATTACAACACATTAAGTCGGTCCAGTCGACAGTGGCAGTCAGTGCGGAGATTTCGTCAAAGTTGCAACGGTTAAAGTCAAAATCAAGCTCGTTAATCGAATGAAATGAATCATCTCCAATGTTGGTACGTACATCTAGCCGCAGGACAAACGGTTTGTAGTGAGGATCGACTTTGAGAATAGCAGTCGGAGGTTCAAGCAGCTCTACGATATCCGTTTTGTTTACGAATGTAAGATCGAGGATCCTCCCGTTCACATTCGTCAATGAGCAGATCTGGTACAGACCGCCTGCAACCATAGACTCCGTTACAGCTATTTCTTGGTCCGAAGAGACATTAATAGGTAGGTAACATTTTAGATCATTATCGAGCGACCACTGAAGGCGTGGAAGATTGTAGTCTCCGAAGACGAGAACTGTGTCGGTGCTGCCAGCATTGTCTAGAATTGTTTGAACGGCATTAGCGTGCGCGTGATACAAATCCGGATCACTATTTGGCCTGAGATAAACACAGCTAATATATACAGATTGATTCGGAAGGGCGATACGCACGGCGATTTGCTCCAGGCGTTCAATTCCAGACAAGCTTAGCTGCGAGCCTACGAGGTTGTTCTTTGCCGCTATCAGGACGCCACCGCCTTGACGCAGATAACTGGTTGTTGAGTTGCGGTTGCAGCGATATATTACGTAGTTCGACGAGAGCTCAGCGTTTAATATGTCTTCGCGCAGCCAGGTTTCCGTAAGGACAATGACGTCGTAGTCACTAGAAGAAAGCGCTAGATGGAATTCTTGTGTTTTCGTTCTCATTCCTCGCACGTTCTGGTAGTAAACGGAAAGAAACTGCTCGGAATGTGCGGTAACTTCGGGAGCAGGCAATACAGGATGTGAAACAGGCGATGTAACTAGTTGGAAGGAGGGCGAAGAGCAGTGGAAGCAGTCATTGTTGCTGAGTCGGGCGCATTCGGTTTCCAAAAAACCTTTCTGGAATCCGACTTTTCTTTAAATTCACGATAAGCAATGCCAACTGGCCATGTAGACGCCGTCATAGCTTTTTCTTTGAGATCCGTGGGCATGCCAACTTTGTAGGAGACAAAATTCAGCGTTCTAGGATCTCTGCCACGAGGGACCAACTTGACGACAGTGATGTTTGAATTTCCTTTTTTTTATCCGCAGCTAGCTTGGTCACGCTTTCATCAGGGACATCGGGCGAAATTCCTGACAGGTACAACCAAAACTTTTTATCTTCACGATTCACAGCGATGGATGGTGTCAATGAACCAGCGGCATCAGTACCACGTAGCAGCTTAGAAGGATTGGAGCCTGTATTGTCGTTGTCTCTCTTTCTTTTAGCAGATTAAAGGAAAATTGTCGCGGTCCAGGAATCGGCGTTTTTGGTACAGCGTCGATCAACGTTTTGTGGGTGTTCTGAATGTGCTGAAAGTTCATCCGAATTTCTACCTTTAATTCCTCCAGTATATCGTTGCGAATTGAATTTTTAGGCTCCTCGATCACCATTTGGTTTGCGGACTCAACGGACACTAATGCGTTACGAAAATGTGCTTTGTCCATGATATTTTTGCAGGTGTTACACATCCAAAATAAGTTAGACTTGTTAACAACAGCGGCAAATAATTCGTCGTTTAGTCCGCAACATTTTGCGCAAAATGACGAAGAGCAAAAACCGCCATATTTTACAGCATTACGACCATCGGAAAATTTATCAGTACAACTCTCACCAAATCCAGGCACGATATGCGGAAGTGTAAGGGTTACTAGTTGAAATGCTCAGTAACAGATGGCGCCACTTACACTCCACAAGATAACTCCGCTAGCGAATGACGGATCCCAATAGTAGCATGTCTGTAATAACATACGCACATGGAACTATTGAGAACCAGAGCTACAGGTCCAAAGCCCTGGTAAAGGAGGATGGTTGTGATGATCCGGGCCGAGATCACCACGTAAAGCAAGGTAGGGCATAACCCCAATTCCAAGGCGTGAAGCGACCCGTGCCGAGGGATGAGTGATCGAGGGGGTGAAAAAGATGCTCGATCGTTAACGGAGCCTGTGGGGTACCTGGGCAACCCCCACAGTAAGCGTCCCTTACCACGCTAATGCGGAGCTCTGGCGTGGCGGACATATATTTCTCGCGCTACTCGTGGGACTATGCATGGAGGTAAATAAAAATAAAAACAAACAGACGGAGGTGCCAAACCCCTTCGCAAGAGGTGGTTTGGCGAGGTCTCCCCCCGTGGGGAGAGTAGTGGAGCGATGAGTGCTGCATCCGAAAGCACCAGTGACCCCCCAGCAGCGGTAGGCAATATCCCTACCAATGCATCGGAGGGGCCAATAGCTGCTATGCGCAAAGTAGCGAAGCAACTCGATTCTATAATCGACTTCGCTAGCGCAAAGCAGAACATAGCCAAGGAGTTGAAGTTGAGCCTCTTGGAGCTCCGGAAAGCTGTTCGTGTCGCAAGACAGGAACAGCAGGCCTATGTTGAGAGGGTGGAATGTCGGGAGAGGCCCGACAGAGAAACCCAGACAGTGGCCTCCAATAGGGAGGAAAGAGAGAAGGTCGATAGAGGTTCACAGACAGTGGCCTTTACCTTCTACGGAGCAGCCACGTCGATCGGAGCGGCGACTGAGTTCCCCTCGAAGGGAAAAGGAAAGGGCAATCGCAAGACGGCATCGAATGCGAAGCCTCCTAGGAAGTCGCCAGGCGAGGGTGCCAAAACCGACACCACTCGGCGTGCAACCGTCAAGGTCAAACGCCGCCTGGGTGAGGTAAGCGAGGGCGAGAGTGACCTCGCTGTGGAGAGCGATGGTACCAGCAACCCGGCACGACCGGGGCAGGGGGGCTCAAACCCCTGGACGCTGGTCACCAAGAAAAAGCCGGCACCGAAACCGGAGGTACCGCGGCCTGCGAGGAAGGCCAAGGACAGAGGCGAAGCCTTGTGGTTAAAAACCGACAAGGACAAATACGCCGATGTCCTTAAATCGATGAAGGCGGCCGAAAGCCTCTCGGCCCTTGGGCAGGATGTGCGTAGCGTAAGACGCACCAACACGGGAGAGATGCTCCTGGTGCTGAAGCGAGGCGCACAATCAAGTGCAGTATATAAGGCCTTGGCCCAAGAGGTCCTTGGTGAGGGCGCCCAAATCAGGTCGCTAGGTGCGGAAACAACTCTCCAGTGGAAGCACTTGGACGAGTTCACGACCGCAGAAGACGTCGTCGCAGCCGTCAAGGAGCACTGCGGCGTCACAATCGAGCGGGCCTCTGTGCGATTGAGGGACGCTGGCATCCTCTGGCACCCAAGTAGCCTACCTCAGGCTACTGAATGCGGATGCCAAAAAGGTAACCGAGAAAGGGAAGCTGAAGATCGGCTGGTCGGTATGCCCTATTAGTATACCCCAGCCGCCTTCAGTGGACAGGTGCTATCGGTGCCTAGAATCCGGCCATAAAGCTTACGAATGCAAAGGCATAGACAGGAGCAAGCTATGTCGTCGATGCGGCGAGGAGGGGCATAAAGAGCGGGGGTGCACTAAGGCATATAAGTGCCTTATCTGCACCGCTAAGAAGCAAGCCCATAAACATGCTATGGGCGGACCTTCGTGTCCCTTCGGCGAGTTAAATAAGAAGAAGCCGTGAGAGTCACACAGCTAAATCTTAACCATTGTGCAGCAGCCCAACAGCTGCTGTGGCAGTCGGTCTCGGAGTCGAGGACAGATGTCGCCCTCTTATCAGACCCGTACAGCATCCCTGCCGGCAACGGCAATTGGGTGTCGGACGGGTCTGGAATGGTGGCAATCTGTACAACGGGAAGGTTCCCGGTTCAAGAGGTAATACACCCCTCCGCCGAGGGTGTGGCGATTGCCAAGATCAATGGTGTGTTCTATTGCAGCTGCTACGCCCCACCAAGGTGGCCAATAGAACAGTTCTACCAGATGATCGACAGGCTCTCGTCGGACCTCGTGGGCCGGAAACCGGTAGTAATAGCGGGAGACTTCAACGCTTGGGCAGTGGAGTGGGGCAGCCGCTGTACAAATAGCAGGGGTCAAGCGCTAATGGAAGCGTTTGCGAAACTCGATACTGTGCTAGCTAATGATGGCTCCGCTAGTACATTCCGTAGAAAAGGAGTGGAGGCGTGGATTGATTTGACCTTTGCCAGCCCGAGTCTGGCTCCAGGCATGGAATGGAGGGTAGACGAAGGCTACACCCATAGCGATCATCTAGCAATCCGCTTTAAGATCAACTATGGTGTGCAGCATCCGAGGGCGGGAGATCCCTGTCAGGTACGCGGGTGGAAGTCCAATCACTTCGACAGCGAAGCTTTCACCGCGGCCCTGGGACTGGAGGCCAACACCGACAGTCTAAGCGGGGATGCGCTGGTAGCTGTTCTATCACGCGCGTGCGACGCCACTATGCCGAGAAAAACACTGCCAAGAAACGGTAGATGCCCGGTATACTGGTGGAGTGCCGAGATTGCAGCTCTACGGTCAGCCTGTCTCAGAGCTAGACGTAGGATGCAAAGAGCTCGCACCGAGGATGCAAGAGAGAACCGCCGTGAAGTGTTTCGAGCTGCGAAATTAGCCCTTAACAAGGCTATTAAAAGCAGCAAGAGAGCGTGTTTCGACAACCTGTGTGAGAGTGCCAACGCGAATCCGTGGGGTGACGCCTACCGGATTGTGATGGCCAGGACCAAAGGGGGCTCCTCACCCCCAGAACGGTCTCCGGACCGGTTGGCAACGATTATCGAAGTACTCTTCCCGTCTCGAGCCACAAGCCCCTGGCCACCTGCACTACGAGACAGTGCGGGCACGGTCGAAATGGTGGCTCCAGTGACGAATGAAGAACTACTCGCAGTGGCTAAATCCCTAGCAATGAACAAAGCTCCAGGGCCGGATGGAGTTCCAAACAACGCTCTTAAGGCAGCGATCATAGCGAACCCGAACATGTTCAGGCTAGCTATGCAGAGATGCCTTGACGAGTGCCGTTTCCCCGATAGATGGAAAAGGCAGAAACTGGTGCTGTTGCCGAAGCCCGGGAAGCCGCCAGGCGACCCATCGGCGTACAGACCAATCTGTCTGATAGACACGACTGGCAAACTGCTTGAGAGGATCATCCTCAACAGGCTCACCCCGTACGCGGAAGGTACGGACGGTCTGTCAAGCAACCAGTTTGGCTTTCGGAAGGGTAAGTCCACAGTGGACGCTCTCAACTCAGTGATAAATACTGCCGAGATAGCGATCCAACGAAAAAGGCGAGGTATTCGATACTGTGCGTTAGTGACACTTGACGTGAAGAATGCATTCAACAGTGCAAGCTGGGATGCCATCGCGCTCTCGTTACCCCGGCTTAGCCTACCGGTGGGTCTGTACCGGATCCTGGAAAGTTACTTCCAAAACCGCGTACTGCTATACGAGACCGATGCCGGTCAGAAAAGGGTTCCGATTACCGCCGGAGTCCCGCAGGGCTCGATCCTAGGCCCGGTGCTATGGAACCTCATGTATGACGGGGTTCTGAGACTGAAGTTCCCTCCTGGGGTCAAGATCGTCGGCTTTGCCGACGACGTAACCTTGGAGGTCTACGGGGAGTCAATTCCTGAGGTAGAACTAACCGCAGAACACGCGATTAGCACGGTGGAGGAATGGATGAGCGCGAGAGGCCTGGAGCTCGCTCATCATAAGACGGAGGTAGTTATCGTCAACAACCGCAAGTCGGCACAACATGCAGTTATCCATGTGGGAGAAGTCGCGATCACTTCACAGCGAAGTCTGAAGTCTCTCGGAGTCATTATAGACGACAAGCTGACCTTCGGCAGCCATGTCGACTATACGTGCAAGAGAGCGTCGACTGCTGTTGCGGCACTATCGAGAATGATGTCCAACAGCTCAAAGGTGTGCGCCAGTAGACGTAGGTTACTGGCAGGCGTTGCCGTATCTATCCTCAGGTACGGCGGCCCGTCATGGTCAAGAGCACTGAGGGTAACCAGTTACCTACAGAAACTGGAGAGCACCTACCGCGTGATGTGCCTCAGAGTGATATCTGCCTACCGCACGGTATCACACGATGCATCCTGCGTGATAGCGAGCATGATGCCAGTCGGGCTGGTCATTCGGGAAGATGAGGAGTGCTTTGAGCTACGTGGAAATAGGGGAGCCCGCGAGCGCACCAGGGTGACCTCGGTCGCCAGATGGCAGCGTGAGTGGGACAACTCCTCGAAAGGTAGGTGGACCCACCGGCTGATACCTAGCATATCGAGCTGGGTGGGAAGACCCCATGGGGAAGTTCACTTCCACCTGACACAATTCCTGTCAGGCCATGGCTGTTTCCGTCAGTACCTCCACAGGTTCGGGCACGCGGAGGTCCCAGTCTGCCCGGACTGCCCAGGTGTAGATGAAACTGCCGAACACATACTGTTCGTATGTCATCGGTTCGACGTCGAAAGAAGAGCAATGCTTGACGTCTGTGGCTGGGACACAACCCCGGATACCCTTATTCAGCGGATGTGTCAAACGGTGGAGAAGTGGAACGCAGTCTCGGCTGCTACCATCCAGATTGCCAGTAGGCTACAGGTAATCTGGCGAACCGAGCAACAGACGGCGGGCACGGCTAACTAGTGATTGGTTAGCTGGAGCGAAAAAGGCCTAGCGCAAAATAAGAGAGTGAATGGTCTGTTCATGCCGAGGTAGGTTGGCGCAGCAAATGGCAACCGCGTAAGGGGTAAACCCAGCCACCCCGAAGCAAGACAGAAGAGTGAGTGTATAGGCGTATAAGTGGACTGCCTCATGCCAAGACGGGAGGGTCGTAGCGTAGTATGTTGGAACTAAGCTATCGATGCCTCATGGCGTGGCAGAGGAGTGAAAGGGTGAGCATCCAAGTCAGTCTCACATTGCATGTTAAGGGTGAGCATAAAAGTCAGCCTCACAGGTTGGTAGAGGCTAGCACAAAAGTCAGCCTAGCAAGGAATGAAAAAGGTGAGCACAAAAGTCAGCCTCGCATGGTATGTCAGAAGTGGGGCCTAAGAAAAATGTCCCACATGGGATGCCAGAGGGAGTGACAAAGGTACAATAGAGTGGCACGATTGAGAGTGAATCAGGTGATAGGGTGAGCACCCAAGTCAGCCTCACATGGATGGGTAGGGCGAGCACAAAAGTAAGCCTAGCAAGGAATGAGTAAGGTGAGCACACAAGTCAGCCTCGCATGGAACGTAAAAGGTGAGCACAAAAGTCAGCCTCATGTGGGAGTGTTTGAGAGTGAATCAAAGTGTGATTGAGAGAGCACCCAAGTAAGCCTCATACAGGATGTATGATCACGTGAGTGAGAGTGAATGAGTACATTGAGTACAGCCATCCCCCCAGAAGTAATACCGAGAGGTAGTTCCTGGGAGGAATGATGGCGGAGCCCAATGGAGTTTAGTCGGTATTAATGGCTGGTCACCATTCGAGTCCGACACGCCCCCAGTGCACCCCGTATGGTAGATTAGAGCAGTGACCAAGAATGGTTTTTATTTTTATCACAGGTTTGCAAGCATTAGTTTTTATACTGATCAAATTCCTTAGGGCATATTTTAATATGGGAGAACAATATTGCAACAGAAACGATCACATCCCCAGTAGACCGCTTTGATTTATTATTTCAATTAGTTTTGTTTCGAATTTTGAAAATGATATATGATGGTTTGTTGCTTTATTTGAAACACATTTAGATCTGTTTTGAATAAAGAGTATTTAGCACACCAGGCCCGAACACAGAAAGTTCTCAAGGGGAGGGTTTTGATTTGATTTACATTTCTTCTAAAGGAAAGTTATAGAAACCCTCAAACTGGAGGGCCGAGTCTTGTGTACCAATCAACTTAGCTCAACAAATTGATTAAAGCGTATTATGGAGAAGGAATCATCATCAGACACCGCTACCTGCTGGCTCGTGGTGGTGTCGGATTGGTTTGTAGTAGTTAAGCCTACCGACTAAACCTAAAGCTCTTGTATCTCGCAATTCTCATCCATCCGTGGCAACTTTCGCGGTATATCTGACCTGTCGACCATAATGTTTCACATCACTTTACAACCACCTTCGTGGGATTTCTTACCTTACTTGGCGCTACTCGTACCTATGTTTCTGTTTGCTGGTGCTGAGAGTTCCTCGGCTGCGGTATTTCTCCCTTTCTTTTTTCAATGCCTATTTTCGCGAGCCCTTTAGATGTCAGCCACTCCAACTAATCTCTCCGGTGGTGAAATTTCTCCATACTGCGATATCTTCATTTTCTCCGATTTCGTTTTGTTCCTGCTTAGCACCTACTGACAGACTTTTGTATGTAAGTCTACTCTCAAGTGTTGCTAATATCGAAACTTGTCGAATCGTGAGCCGATCCAGAGAACAGAGAAGCAGACCAACTTGACTTATTTCCCTTTCCAGCCATCCATGCAAGGTTTCTTCCTGGGTTTCTTCAACGACTTGTTTTTAAAGTGACGGAACTTAAATGACAGTTTATGTGTCATAACGGCTCGCAGTATATTTTTTCCAGAAGAGTAAGTTCATAATTTTTTAAAAGTTATTCAAAACCTTCATAGGAGGGGTTTGATCCCACGTGCGCACGGGCCTGCAGCACGCTTCACTCAGATTCGATCGACTTGGGAAAATAATTTTGAGTTAAGTAATGACAGAAGGGCACGTTCAGGAGTGGTTAGTTCTATGCTTTTTGTAGTAAATAATATTACTATAAAAGTAGGTACAGTCCTTGTAAATATTGTCCTGAAGTTATTTTGCAATTTCTCAATAAGTTAAAAATTTCGGGGGGGGGGGGGGGGGGGGGTTCCGGACCCCCTGGATCCGCCACTGACTACTGGCCACCCTTCAATGAACCTGTGTAACAGTTCAGCTGGCAAACGAGAGTTTTCGCTCCGAAATTATACTGCATGTGTCTTCCGGCCTGTCCAGATCAAACTGTTTCGACAATCATCCGCTATATAAAATTAAAAATTCAACTGCTCGAAAAAATGGTTCTTTTGACCGAATTAATCTGCCCATTTCTAATCGGTAATGCCGTGTTCGTGATCACGATCATATGTTTTTCGTTACCTTTTGCACTTACAGGTCACAAAAACCGCGCTGAAGGTGCTGGCTGTTTATGTTGGGGTGCTTGATGCTGTGTTTTCAGTTGAACAGTTGCCAAAAATTTGGCAACCTTATTCTCCTAACCATCTTCCGCGCAAGGTTTTCCAGTATGTCCCGTCTAATTACAGTAGTTGCACATAGGAATCTGCCTATCATGGATACATAGCGTGGCTGGAGGCAACACAACTGGATCATTCCATGGAAGTTTCCTGAGGGCGAATCGCACAAAACATTTTTGTATACGCTCTAGTCGGTCAATTTGAACGGCATGGTATGGTGCCCACACTTGCACAGCATACTCCAGAACACTTCTGATCAGGGCACAGTAAAGTGCTTTTAGTGCGTAGAAATCATCGAAGTCCGCCGTGTTCCGCTTTAAGAAGCCCAGCATTCCGAAAGCCTTAGCAGTTGTCGCGGTGATATGGTCGGAAAAGCTCAACTTCCTATCGAAGAGCACTCCCAAGTCTCGGATCGAGTCGACGCTTTCAATTGTTTTTCCTTTTAGGCTGTATTCATAACGTCCTGGAGTAAGCAAGCGTCCGAAACTGATTACTTTGCATTTATTAACGTTGACTTCCATTCCGTTAAGCGTGCACCATTCTTGAATAGTACAGATATCTTCTTGAAGCACTACGGCGTCAAGTGCAGAAGCGATAGTTCGGAAGATTTTGAGATCGTCCGCGTACAGCAATTTCCCAGACTTGATCCGACTACAGATGTCGTTAATAAACAGAATAAAAATAGGCGGGCCCAGATGACTGCCTTGCGGGACACCTGTGGGTGTTCTGAATGTGCTTGAGCGCGTGTTTTTTATACTCACGAATGCCGAGCGATCGGAAAGATACGACTGCAACCAGTTAGTCAGCCAGGTGGGAAATCCCAAACGCTTTCAAGATTGCGATGTTGTGCGGTACTTTGTCGAAAGCTTTTGCGAAATCGACGTAAATTGCGTCCACCTGATGACGCTTCTTGACGGCGGGAAACAACTTAGAAGTGTAAGCTATCAGGTTAGAAGTTGTTGATCGTTTTGTGACAAACCCGTGTTGATTCTCCGAGATAATGTGGGATGCAGCTGCATAGGTGACGTTGTAGACCAGCTTTTCGAGAACTTTGGTGAGACAGTTTAATAATGAGATACCTCTGTAATTTTCGACGTTGTGAATATTTCCAGCCTTGTGAATGGGAACGATAGCAGCTTCTTTCCAGGCGATAGGAAAAATGTCTTCAGCGAGAGAGCGATTGAAAATGATGCACACCGGAAGAGACAGCACGTGGGTGCAGCTTTTTATAAATTGGGGCGAGAGATGATCGGGGCCAGGCCCTTTCGACGAATCAACAGCAGTCAGAGCCTTCAAGACGTCAGTTCGGCTTACAGTGGGACGGGGGAGATTTATGTTGTACGATGGTAATGTTTCCAAATACTCTTCCGAAGGGACGGTATAGTCGCTTCTAAACACTCCGCGAAAGAAATCAGCAAACAAATTGACGGTATCAGCTGGAGATTGCGCGCTTGCATTTCCAAGGAATACGTCAGTGGGAGTACTACCAGATCGTTTTCTGCTGCTAACGAATTTCCAAAATGTTGCGGGGTGATCGCGAAGGCTATTTAGCACATGATTCAAATACTCACGAAAAGCGGAATTCCTGGCCGTTTCTTTTCGTCTGATTTATGGCGGAAATAACGCTTGCGTTATTTTCGCAGTGCATTACGCAAACGGCGAATCTCAGCGTTCCACCATGGAAATTTGAAGACCACCCTCCTGTTGACTCGTTTCAGTGGAACCTTTAGGCGGAGTATGTCATATACTTTGCCATAAAATAGCGCGACTGCTTCGTCAAGCTCATTACAACACATTAAGTCGGTCCAGTCGACAGTGGCAGTCAGTGCGGAGATTTCGTCAAAGTTGCAACGGTTAAAGTCAAAATCAAGCTCGTTAATCGAATGAAATGAATCATCTCCAATGTTGGTACGTACATCTAGCCGCAGGACAAACGGTTTGTAGTGAGGATCGACTTTGAGAATAGCAGTCGGAGGTTCAAGCAGCTCTACGATATCCGTTTTGTTTACGAATGTAAGATCGAGGATCCTCCCGTTCACATTCGTCAATGAGCAGATCTGGTACAGACCGCCTGCAACCATAGACTCCGTTACAGCTATTTCTTGGTCCGAAGAGACATTAATAGGTAGGTAACATTTTAGATCATTATCGAGCGACCACTGAAGGCGTGGAAGATTGTAGTCTCCGAAGACGAGAACTGTGTCGGTGCTGCCAGCATTGTCTAGAATTGTTTGAACGGCATTAGCGTGCGCGTGATACAAATCCGGATCACTATTTGGCCTGAGATAAACACAGCTAATATATACAGATTGATTCGGAAGGGCGATACGCACGGCGATTTGCTCCAGGCGTTCAATTCCAGACAAGCTTAGCTGCGAGCCTACGAGGTTGTTCTTTGCCGCTATCAGGACGCCACCGCCTTGACGCAGATAACTGGTTGTTGAGTTGCGGTTGCAGCGATATATTACGTAGTTCGACGAGAGCTCAGCGTTTAATATGTCTTCGCGCAGCCAGGTTTCCGTAAGGACAATGACGTCGTAGTCACTAGAAGAAAGCGCTAGATGGAATTCTTGTGTTTTCGTTCTCATTCCTCGCACGTTCTGGTAGTAAACGGAAAGAAACTGCTCGGAATGTGCGGTAACTTCGGGAGCAGGCAATACAGGATGTGAAACAGGCGATGTAACTAGTTGGAAGGAGGGCGAAGAGCAGTGGAAGCAGTCATTGTTGCTGAGTCGGGCGCATTCGGTTTCCAAAAAACCTTTCTGGAATCCGACTTTTCTTTAAATTCACGATAAGCAATGCCAACTGGCCATGTAGACGCCGTCATAGCTTTTTCTTTGAGATCCGTGGGCATGCCAACTTTGTAGGAGACAAAATTCAGCGTTCTAGGATCTCTGCCACGAGGGACCAACTTGACGACAGTGATGTTTGAATTTCCTTTTTTTTATCCGCAGCTAGCTTGGTCACGCTTTCATCAGGGACATCGGGCGAAATTCCTGACAGGTACAACCAAAACTTTTTATCTTCACGATTCACAGCGATGGATGGTGTCAATGAACCAGCGGCATCAGTACCACGTAGCAGCTTAGAAGGATTGGAGCCTGTATTGTCGTTGTCTCTCTTTCTTTTAGCAGATTAAAGGAAAATTGTCGCGGTCCAGGAATCGGCGTTTTTGGTACAGCGTCGATCAACGTTTTGTGGGTGTTCTGAATGTGCTGAAAGTTCATCCGAATTTCTACCTTTAATTCCTCCAGTATATCGTTGCGAATTGAATTTTTAGGCTCCTCGATCACCATTTGGTTTGCGGACTCAACGGACACTAATGCGTTACGAAAATGTGCTTTGTCCATGATATTTTTGCAGGTGTTACACATCCAAAATAAGTTAGACTTGTTAACAACAGCGGCAAATAATTCGTCGTTTAGTCCGCAACATTTTGCGCAAAATGACGAAGAGCAAAAACCGCCATATTTTACAGCATTACGACCATCGGAAAATTTATCAGTACAACTCTCACCAAATCCAGGCACGATATGCGGAAGTGTAAGGGTTACTAGTTGAAATGCTCAGTAACAGATGGCGCCACTTACACTCCACAAGATAACTCCGCTAGCGAATGACGGATCCCAATAGTAGCATGTCTGTAATAACATACGCACATGGAACTATTGAGAACCAGAGCTACAGGTCCAAAGCCCTGGTAAAGGAGGATGGTTGTGATGATCCGGGCCGAGATCACCACGTAAAGCAAGGTAGGGCATAACCCCAATTCCAAGGCGTGAAGCGACCCGTGCCGAGGGATGAGTGATCGAGGGGGTGAAAAAGATGCTCGATCGTTAACGGAGCCTGTGGGGTACCTGGGCAACCCCCACAGTAAGCGTCCCTTACCACGCTAATGCGGAGCTCTGGCGTGGCGGACATATATTTCTCGCGCTACTCGTGGGACTATGCATGGAGGTAAATAAAAATAAAAACAAACAGACGGAGGTGCCAAACCCCTTCGCAAGAGGTGGTTTGGCGAGGTCTCCCCCCGTGGGGAGAGTAGTGGAGCGATGAGTGCTGCATCCGAAAGCACCAGTGACCCCCCAGCAGCGGTAGGCAATATCCCTACCAATGCATCGGAGGGGCCAATAGCTGCTATGCGCAAAGTAGCGAAGCAACTCGATTCTATAATCGACTTCGCTAGCGCAAAGCAGAACATAGCCAAGGAGTTGAAGTTGAGCCTCTTGGAGCTCCGGAAAGCTGTTCGTGTCGCAAGACAGGAACAGCAGGCCTATGTTGAGAGGGTGGAATGTCGGGAGAGGCCCGACAGAGAAACCCAGACAGTGGCCTCCAATAGGGAGGAAAGAGAGAAGGTCGATAGAGGTTCACAGACAGTGGCCTTTACCTTCTACGGAGCAGCCACGTCGATCGGAGCGGCGACTGAGTTCCCCTCGAAGGGAAAAGGAAAGGGCAATCGCAAGACGGCATCGAATGCGAAGCCTCCTAGGAAGTCGCCAGGCGAGGGTGCCAAAACCGACACCACTCGGCGTGCAACCGTCAAGGTCAAACGCCGCCTGGGTGAGGTAAGCGAGGGCGAGAGTGACCTCGCTGTGGAGAGCGATGGTACCAGCAACCCGGCACGACCGGGGCAGGGGGGCTCAAACCCCTGGACGCTGGTCACCAAGAAAAAGCCGGCACCGAAACCGGAGGTACCGCGGCCTGCGAGGAAGGCCAAGGACAGAGGCGAAGCCTTGTGGTTAAAAACCGACAAGGACAAATACGCCGATGTCCTTAAATCGATGAAGGCGGCCGAAAGCCTCTCGGCCCTTGGGCAGGATGTGCGTAGCGTAAGACGCACCAACACGGGAGAGATGCTCCTGGTGCTGAAGCGAGGCGCACAATCAAGTGCAGTATATAAGGCCTTGGCCCAAGAGGTCCTTGGTGAGGGCGCCCAAATCAGGTCGCTAGGTGCGGAAACAACTCTCCAGTGGAAGCACTTGGACGAGTTCACGACCGCAGAAGACGTCGTCGCAGCCGTCAAGGAGCACTGCGGCGTCACAATCGAGCGGGCCTCTGTGCGATTGAGGGACGCTGGCATCCTCTGGCACCCAAGTAGCCTACCTCAGGCTACTGAATGCGGATGCCAAAAAGGTAACCGAGAAAGGGAAGCTGAAGATCGGCTGGTCGGTATGCCCTATTAGTATACCCCAGCCGCCTTCAGTGGACAGGTGCTATCGGTGCCTAGAATCCGGCCATAAAGCTTACGAATGCAAAGTCATAGACAGGAGCAAGCTATGTCGTCGATGCGGCGAGGAGGGGCATAAAGAGCGGGGGTGCACTAAGGCATATAAGTGCCTTATCTGCACCGCTAAGAAGCAAGCCCATAAACATGCTATGGGCGGACCTTCGTGTCCCTTCGGCGAGTTAAATAAGAAGAAGCCGTGAGAGTCACACAGCTAAATCTTAACCATTGTGCAGCAGCCCAACAGCTGCTGTGGCAGTCGGTCTCGGAGTCGAGGACAGATGTCGCCCTCTTATCAGACCCGTACAGCATCCCTGCCGGCAACGGCAATTGGGTGTCGGACGGGTCTGGAATGGTGGCAATCTGTACAACGGGAAGGTTCCCGGTTCAAGAGGTAATACACCCCTCCGCCGAGGGTGTGGCGATTGCCAAGATCAATGGTGTGTTCTATTGCAGCTGCTACGCCCCACCAAGGTGGCCAATAGAACAGTTCTACCAGATGATCGACAGGCTCTCGTCGGACCTCGTGGGCCGGAAACCGGTAGTAATAGCGGGAGACTTCAACGCTTGGGCAGTGGAGTGGGGCAGCCGCTGTACAAATAGCAGGGGTCAAGCGCTAATGGAAGCGTTTGCGAAACTCGATACTGTGCTAGCTAATGATGGCTCCGCTAGTACATTCCGTAGAAAAGGAGTGGAGGCGTGGATTGATTTGACCTTTGCCAGCCCGAGTCTGGCTCCAGGCATGGAATGGAGGGTAGACGAAGGCTACACCCATAGCGATCATCTAGCAATCCGCTTTAAGATCAACTATGGTGTGCAGCATCCGAGGGCGGGAGATCCCTGTCAGGTACGCGGGTGGAAGTCCAATCACTTCGACAGCGAAGCTTTCACCGCGGCCCTGGGACTGGAGGCCAACACCGACAGTCTAAGCGGGGATGCGCTGGTAGCTGTTCTATCACGCGCGTGCGACGCCACTATGCCGAGAAAAACACTGCCAAGAAACGGTAGATGCCCGGTATACTGGTGGAGTGCCGAGATTGCAGCTCTACGGTCAGCCTGTCTCAGAGCTAGACGTAGGATGCAAAGAGCTCGCACCGAGGATGCAAGAGAGAACCGCCGTGAAGTGTTTCGAGCTGCGAAATTAGCCCTTAACAAGGCTATTAAAAGCAGCAAGAGAGCGTGTTTCGACAACCTGTGTGAGAGTGCCAACGCGAATCCGTGGGGTGACGCCTACCGGATTGTGATGGCCAGGACCAAAGGGGGCTCCTCACCCCCAGAACGGTCTCCGGACCGGTTGGCAACGATTATCGAAGTACTCTTCCCGTCTCGAGCCACAAGCCCCTGGCCACCTGCACTACGAGACAGTGCGGGCACGGTCGAAATGGTGGCTCCAGTGACGAATGAAGAACTACTCGCAGTGGCTAAATCCCTAGCAATGAACAAAGCTCCAGGGCCGGATGGAGTTCCAAACAACGCTCTTAAGGCAGCGATCATAGCGAACCCGAACATGTTCAGGCTAGCTATGCAGAGATGCCTTGACGAGTGCCGTTTCCCCGATAGATGGAAAAGGCAGAAACTGGTGCTGTTGCCGAAGCCCGGGAAGCCGCCAGGCGACCCATCGGCGTACAGACCAATCTGTCTGATAGACACGACTGGCAAACTGCTTGAGAGGATCATCCTCAACAGGCTCACCCCGTACGCGGAAGGTACGGACGGTCTGTCAAGCAACCAGTTTGGCTTTCGGAAGGGTAAGTCCACAGTGGACGCTCTCAACTCAGTGATAAATACTGCCGAGATAGCGATCCAACGAAAAAGGCGAGGTATTCGATACTGTGCGTTAGTGACACTTGACGTGAAGAATGCATTCAACAGTGCAAGCTGGGATGCCATCGCGCTCTCGTTACCCCGGCTTAGCCTACCGGTGGGTCTGTACCGGATCCTGGAAAGTTACTTCCAAAACCGCGTACTGCTATACGAGACCGATGCCGGTCAGAAAAGGGTTCCGATTACCGCCGGAGTCCCGCAGGGCTCGATCCTAGGCCCGGTGCTATGGAACCTCATGTATGACGGGGTTCTGAGACTGAAGTTCCCTCCTGGGGTCAAGATCGTCGGCTTTGCCGACGACGTAACCTTGGAGGTCTACGGGGAGTCAATTCCTGAGGTAGAACTAACCGCAGAACACGCGATTAGCACGGTGGAGGAATGGATGAGCGCGAGAGGCCTGGAGCTCGCTCATCATAAGACGGAGGTAGTTATCGTCAACAACCGCAAGTCGGCACAACATGCAGTTATCCATGTGGGAGAAGTCGCGATCACTTCACAGCGAAGTCTGAAGTCTCTCGGAGTCATTATAGACGACAAGCTGACCTTCGGCAGCCATGTCGACTATACGTGCAAGAGAGCGTCGACTGCTGTTGCGGCACTATCGAGAATGATGTCCAACAGCTCAAAGGTGTGCGCCAGTAGACGTAGGTTACTGGCAGGCGTTGCCGTATCTATCCTCAGGTACGGCGGCCCGTCATGGTCAAGAGCACTGAGGGTAACCAGTTACCTACAGAAACTGGAGAGCACCTACCGCGTGATGTGCCTCAGAGTGATATCTGCCTACCGCACGGTATCACACGATGCATCCTGCGTGATAGCGAGCATGATGCCAGTCGGGCTGGTCATTCGGGAAGATGAGGAGTGCTTTGAGCTACGTGGAAATAGGGGAGCCCGCGAGCGCACCAGGGTGACCTCGGTCGCCAGATGGCAGCGTGAGTGGGACAACTCCTCGAAAGGTAGGTGGACCCACCGGCTGATACCTAGCATATCGAGCTGGGTGGGAAGACCCCATGGGGAAGTTCACTTCCACCTGACACAATTCCTGTCAGGCCATGGCTGTTTCCGTCAGTACCTCCACAGGTTCGGGCACGCGGAGGTCCCAGTCTGCCCGGACTGCCCAGGTGTAGATGAAACTGCCGAACACATACTGTTCGTATGTCATCGGTTCGACGTCGAAAGAAGAGCAATGCTTGACGTCTGTGGCTGGGACACAACCCCGGATACCCTTATTCAGCGGATGTGTCAAACGGTGGAGAAGTGGAACGCAGTCTCGGCTGCTACCATCCAGATTGCCAGTAGGCTACAGGTAATCTGGCGAACCGAGCAACAGACGGCGGGCACGGCTAACTAGTGATTGGTTAGCTGGAGCGAAAAAGGCCTAGCGCAAAATAAGAGAGTGAATGGTCTGTTCATGCCGAGGTAGGTTGGCGCAGCAAATGGCAACCGCGTAAGGGGTAAACCCAGCCACCCCGAAGCAAGACAGAAGAGTGAGTGTATAGGCGTATAAGTGGACTGCCTCATGCCAAGACGGGAGGGTCGTAGCGTAGTATGTTGGAACTAAGCTATCGATGCCTCATGGCGTGGCAGAGGAGTGAAAGGGTGAGCATCCAAGTCAGTCTCACATTGCATGTTAAGGGTGAGCATAAAAGTCAGCCTCACAGGTTGGTAGAGGCTAGCACAAAAGTCAGCCTAGCAAGGAATGAAAAAGGTGAGCACAAAAGTCAGCCTCGCATGGTATGTCAGAAGTGGGGCCTAAGAAAAATGTCCCACATGGGATGCCAGAGGGAGTGACAAAGGTACAATAGAGTGGCACGATTGAGAGTGAATCAGGTGATAGGGTGAGCACCCAAGTCAGCCTCACATGGATGGGTAGGGCGAGCACAAAAGTAAGCCTAGCAAGGAATGAGTAAGGTGAGCACACAAGTCAGCCTCGCATGGAACGTAAAAGGTGAGCACAAAAGTCAGCCTCATGTGGGAGTGTTTGAGAGTGAATCAAAGTGTGATTGAGAGAGCACCCAAGTAAGCCTCATACAGGATGTATGATCACGTGAGTGAGAGTGAATGAGTACATTGAGTACAGCCATCCCCCCAGAAGTAATACCGAGAGGTAGTTCCTGGGAGGAATGATGGCGGAGCCCAATGGAGTTTAGTCGGTATTAATGGCTGGTCACCATTCGAGTCCGACACGCCCCCAGTGCACCCCGTATGGTAGATTGGACCCTACCAATAGCACGTGTACTGGGCTAGGACATAAAGGTCTTCTCCATTGTAAAAAAAAAACACTCTACAATATGATGACAGGTATGTTTTTGGGTACGAAATTCACTTAGGTACAAGATTGAAAGAGCGCAAGAAAGTACTAACCAAAACAACTACGAATTACTTTTCACCTTTCACTCGTTCTGGCACCTGGAGTTCAGGAAGGCGGACAACTGATGGATATCCATCTCATCACAAGAACATCATTAGCCATATTCGGGAAAAAGTTTATTCAAGTATAGGGTGAAACGGATTTTACATCTCCAAATTATGACAAGTAATTTGCATTTGGTTTACGAGGGTACGCGTTGATAGCTTATATTTGTATAATTTGAATAAATTGAGTACTTATTTTGTTATCATCGAAATATTTCATAAGTTTTCAATTTGTTCTCACTGATAGCAGACATCCTAAGTAACATTTAAGGTTTTATAGTGCGCGTACAAGTGCAAACTAAGTTTTATGAGTGGCTATAAAACTACCATAAAACCTCAAATGGTACTAGGGAGCTGTTTATTGTCAAAGTACAATTTCTTGTTCTCTATTTTCATCTTTTAAAGGTTAATACGACCAAAACGATATCAACCTGAATGATCATTGCCGTCAACATCACAACATAAAGTTTAGTTTTGAATGTGCTATCATTATGCTATGTTAGGTATTACTTCAGGTTGGATTGTGCTCCTGCTCTTTTTATTTTGCGTTAATGTTTTCTCCATTGCTATTTTTTGTAATCCTTCTTGGTGCGACTCGTTCCTATTTATATGCTAGCGGGTTCTGAGAATTCCTCGGCGGCGGTATTTCTCTCGATATCGATGCCTGTTTTCGTGAGCCAGCTCAAGCACTTTAATGGTGATATCAACGGCAGTACAATTTCTTCTGACAACGGTATCCCGATTTTCTTCGACTTCATATGATTCGTTCGTGTTTTTCCTTATCTTCCGTTGCTAGTTCTCCGACCGACATTTGCTGTGTCTACTATTGCTAATATCGCTACTTGTCGAAACAGGAATTGATCCGGAGAAGCCAACCAGTTTGACTTTCCAGGCACCTTCGCAATATTTCTTCCTTGATTTTTTGAACGGCTTGTTTCTAGAGTGTCTGAACTCAAATGACATTTTATGTTGCAAACGGCTCGCAGTATTGTTTCTTGTTAAGACATTTTTAAAGGTTTTTCTGAATCCTCATGGGATACGTCTGAGCCTCCAAACCCTCTCTGCGCATGGGCTGTGTGCGCCAATTGTACAAAAGCATCGGAGTTATTTCATCTCAAACTAGTTGAATCCGCAAAATTGTTACCAGTTCCGTTCAATAGAAAAATCTTGAGCGATAATGAAACTCGAACTGAAGATGAAAGGAACAGTCACCGGCAACGTCGGATAGATGGAGAATTGGTGGAGTCGGTTAGCCGAGGCAGTGACTCAAAGTAGGTATGCACTGACTGATTGCATTGAAAAAATGTGAGCGAATCAATTGTTTCAGTTATTCCCATGAAATAAGCTCTAATTATTTATATTCCAACCTTAGATAATTTATTGATTGAAAGAAGGGTAAAAAATACACGAATTTGAATGTGTCCCATGTCTAAATGATCTAGCCTTTAATTCGTAGCATCTTGATAATGATAACACGGTACTACAAAATAAAAAAAAATTGAATGTTCTTTTCTGATCTGGTAAAGGTAAATCTACTGTTGAGTGTGTCATTTGTCTCCCGTTCTTACGGGATAGATTTCTGAAGATGATAGCATTTTGATTCTCGTCAAGTTTTAGCTCTACGTTAGATATATAAAATAGAAAAAAAATTATCAACAGTTTTGCATGGTACCTGCGTATTTTTATTCCGTACCAATATTTCGGTACCGAAAGTGGATCGGTATTCCCCGGATTTTCGATGCCGGTATTACTGGTACCACAATGATAACAGAAAGAATACTTTGCTTATTGCTTGCACAAATTCGAAATCACTTTTGTTACCAAATTTAATTTATTAGCTTTTACTTGGTTAAATAAACTATTACAAAAAAGAAACATATTAACTATGAAGTTGGGAAATTCAAATAGCTTATTACTAAAACAGCATATGGTCGAAAAGGGGCCCCTCTCTGGAGTGGTCAGTGGCTACACATACCAGCGTTCCAAGAGTAGACGTCCAACCACTTCCACGTCGAAAAACGCCACAGCGAACACAATAACTCTGGACTTAGACTTGTAGTTACTCGATGAACCAAAAAAAAAAAAAATAGAAAAAAACTCTAGCTTCGGGAAATGGCTTCATGAAAACCGAAAAATCTCATATTTTACTGTAAAATTCGTTTACTTTTCTACTAAATAATAGGGAGAAAAAAACTTTATTCAGTTTTCTTTTGCTCATCGACAAGCTACACATACTGTGCATTCTCATAAAAAAATCAAGCCAATTCGTTGATTAGTTAGAGTTATCGTGTTCGCCAATTTGAAGAAAAAACGCGGTTTCGAGAAAACGCTATAAAAGGGTTTCCCACATTAAACTGCATCGCGGAAAAAATGCTATAGGAAATTATCTATTCGGTATTTTCTCTTGAAAATTCGGGTAGAAGTAGTTTAGAGTGTATTGTTTACCCTATATTTATAAAATATATTTATATTTTAATTTGTCAGTTTTTCGCAAATTGTTGTCGATAGATTGAATTCTGCGTGTATTGCAGCAAGTATGCGCGTGGAGGGCATAGCTGTTTATGGTTGGACAGAGAATGCGCAAAAATCGAAAACGAAAAAAAGCATTTTTTTCCACACCGTGTGTTAGATCTTCATAAAAATCAATCAGCTTATGTAGAATGTTGACACAGTACTGCTGATTGATTTTTATGAAGATCTAACACACGGTGTGAAAAAAAACTGCTTTTTTCGTTTGAAATTTTTGCGCATTTTCTGTACCTTAAAACAAAAAAAGTTCAGCGTGGCCACCGAGATTTCGGGAGACTATTCTAGGGGTTCAATACTAACAATTAAGCGGGCGAAGTCGATTTTTTATTACCACTACACCAGACGCCCCGTTTAACTGAGTAGATCAAATCCCAGCCAACATTTTGATTCACTTTAATAAGTAGCAATTTGGTTAACTGTACTCTTCAACGATATGAATTGATTGTATAAAATGCACAGATCTCTTCTATGTGAACAAAAGTGGAGGCCATATACGTACAACAAATCGGTATAGTAGAACTATGTGATTTACGACGAATTTTGATCTCATCAGAAGCATTATACAATCATCTAGCTTATCATTTTGAGTTTATATATGATCAACTTTACAATCACACATGAAGGTTTATGCAGCTTAAGGTCACCAATGTGGTAACAAGAAGCATTTTTTTAAAAATAATATGAAAATAAAAAATCAGGATGAAATTTCCATAATTCTGTTATAAGATACAGAGTTACGCCCAAACACTGGTAGATATGTTTTTCATGGGTGAGGTAGGAGTTACTGGGAACATCAATTATTATAATTACCTGCTACGATTTACTTCCAGTTTCGAACCTGAGATCTTCGTATTCCCAGCATAGCCGCTATGTACTCATCTATTTATACACTGTCAAGCAACGATTATATTTGACCATTTTATCGCTTTGTGATTACGATCTAAAAATACCATAATCCAACCTAAATATGGCACTCCAATGATACTTTCTATACCTGTCAAATCACAACCTATATTCTGTACTCAAGTCATTTTTTATTGCTCAAATATTGAATTAGGCTGGCAGAGAATTTGCGAAGTGCAATAAGGAGGTGACTATTTTTTTGAACGATTTTGCAGTTTAATCCAATTGCAAATTGATTTATATACAATGTTTCAAAATAGTCTTTATTATTCCGCATGTACAATTTTGTTTTAAGTTGTAGTGGACTAATAAATAACTTCAAGTCAACATTGTATTTCGATCACAGATTTGCATTTTATGTGAACTTATTACAACAAAACATAATTTTTGCTTACACTATTTGTAATTTTGATTTAGTCTGTCATTATTTGTAATTTATTGTAAACTTTTATATACGATTGCTGGTTTGCTGGGATGCTTGTAAATTCAACGGAAGAGGCACACTCGTTTATTTGACAATTATATTTTTGTGCTGTTACAATAAAAAAGCCGATAATCATGTTATTTCTTTAAATAGGTTAGAAAAGAAAATATTCAAAGTGAATGTTACTTAGGTCCTATTAAAAGCTCTCCGCAGTAAAATTTTGTTCTGAGTATAATAATTGTGATAATATAAATTTAAACTAACTTTAAAAATAATTTTGAAATTTCGTAAAAATTCAGAGCTAGACCAACCGCCAGCTGGACGCGGCCACTGGCAGATGTGGTTTTGCTGATAGATGGCGAGACATCAACCATGTAAATGACGGTAGGCTTACATAACTTTTCTTCCGTGGGCGCTTAGGAAAATCATTTACTCAAAAGAGGAGTTATGCTAGTATTAAGCACTTATCTGTGTCATTTGAATAAAAAATTTGGAATAATATATTCGTGAAGTCAAAGATATTATTCTGATTTCTTTTCGACAATCGGATTCCTCTTCTACAATGCATTTGTATTATTGTTACATTCTACCAACTGTGTGTGTGTCCATTGCACTGTGGTAAACAGCATTTCCGCTAGCAGCCCAACCGAATTCCAGTCAAAGGTGTACACTTATCGACTGGTCTTCTTTCCGGTGGCAAAGGTACAGAAAGATAATTAATTGTTATGACAAGCGATTACCACTTGTAATGAGTTTTGACCTTCTCTTCTCTTCGTGCAGCCCCATTCCAGCTACCGGAAAAGCTCTTTGCCAGCAATACTTCCTATCTCTGCATTGCTCGCTAATGTCAACGATAATGGTTGGCTCGTCAGAGCAAACGTTTGATTCTTCCTCTTGTTTGGAACCGAAGCTTGAGATGGACCATTCTACGTACAGTGTATAAGGAAATGTTGACACAATCAATGGTGAGAGTTTTGTCAAAGCGAATAGCGGTACTGTGCGCTTAACTAACATAGAGGTATCATGTAGCCAAATCAAGGGAATATATATGTTTGTTAAGTTCATAAAAAATACAAAAACTATACCTACCAAGTATGCAAAGGATATTGAGTCCATTTCGCTGGATAAAATACTGCTGAATATGAAAGAAATATGATGTAACATTGCGTATACGATTCAAGTTCATGATTTCAATAGCTTAATCACGATTTTCGTAATTTATCTGCGTGTTGTCGTAATATTTTTCTAATGAGGTCACTCTCGGATTCACGAAGAGTAACGTGATTGTTGTTCGAAAATTTCAAGAATTTTGTCATGATTTTTGTGATTTATATATACGTTATCGTGATATTTCACGGGCTGATTATCGTTTTTTTTCAGGTTCCGGTTCCGTGAATACTATCACGAATTTTGTGCTATAGTTCATAATATGATATGATTTTGTGAATTAATTCACAGCCACAAACATCGGATTATGGTTAAGATGTATGTAACCAAGAATCAGTTTACTTCGCGTAAACTATAAAAAATATCTCGTATCAACAATTGGCTTAGAGTTGCGAACTGTTTCGTGGACCGAAAAATAAGGTAACGATATAGCGAAATAAATGGTGACATGACCAAAGTTCACATATACTCCACAAATAAAAGCGTGCCAGAAGAACAATTGAGCTATAATACAAATACTTTTTCACGGTTCTGTTTTCGAAACGTGATAATGTAACTGTTCCAGCATTCATGATAAGTTATCATCGATTTTGGGAACACATTTCTTTTCTGTACTACTCCATTTCTTGGCGGGTTATTAGAAGAGGTTCTCACAAAAATCGTTGATTTTACGAAAATTCTTATATATAGTATAAATATGATGAAATATTGAAAGTTCAGAAACAGAAGCGGTCCAGCAGTTACAAAAAATTTACACTTTTAAACTTTTCTTACGTTCAAGATCACATAATTTCGAAACCATCAATTTCAAAGGTTGGTTATCCAATGGTGTATACTTCTTAGTATTCATAAGAGCTTCTATCTCATGCTTCCTTGTGAAACAACAGAAGCCCAATAAATCTCTAGAATACACGACGTTACAAGCAACCGGCTAAGTTCACTGGCTTTCCTGAGTTCGAATGAATGCTGCACGATGAATTGAAAACTCGAAGCTTCGAAGCCGTAGAATTGCAGTAACTTTGTTTGGCGGGACAAAAGGTGGAGCGTGATCAAGGGGCAGGTGATCAGCGGAATGATATGTGTAGTGTAGATCAAAGCCTATTTATTCAATTACAGCATCATCAACGTGCACTACTCTCTCAAAGCAAACCCGAAGAATGCGAAGAAAGCAGATGAATATTAAGCTCGTCATCGATGACATGAGCATCGAGATAGGCCGGGAGACATATAAACCGGTGATCGCATCGGATAGTCTGCCCATTGTTATAAATGATAACGGCTAACGATACGTGATCTTCGCAGCCTCCCGAGGAATGGTAGTCCGAAGACCTTCAACCCCCGCAAAGGACAACTGGAGAGCACCTAATCAACAAATTGAGAACCAGATCGACCACGTTCTAATCAATGGAAATTTCCTCTCCGACATCACAAATGTTCGTACTTATAGCAGAGTCAATATAGATTCGGAATCGTCTATAGGAAGATCGGGATAACGGAGCGATGGAGCATCTGTACACAGCATCTACGTAAGATTTATGAGGAGATCGGAGGGTTGAGGAACGATAAAGCCGCTGGCAATGATCAACTGTCATGTGCTGCTCAAACTCGGAGGAGAGGCATTGGCCAGAGCACAGCACTGGGTGATTTTGAAGATCTGTGAGGACGAGATTTTATCGGAGGATTGGATAGAGGGAGCATTATGTTCCGTATATAAAAAGGGTGTTAAGTGGGATTGCTGCAACTAGTTACCAAGCAATCACATTGCTGAACGCCACCTACAAGCTGTTCTCTCAAATTCTTTGTTGCCGCCCATCACCGTTAGCAAGGGAATTCGCAGGGCAATATAGCATATAACCACAACCACGGATTCCTGGACAAACCGATACAATTGATCAAAGCGATAATGGAGCGAGTGATGTGTGATGTGTATCAAAGGTACTTTGGACTTCTTTTGAAACTCAGAAAGGGCTAAGGCTAGGTGATGAACTCTATTATATAATGCTCAATCTAGCTTTGAAATGTGTAATAAGACGAGCGAGGATTGACACCAGTGGTTCGTGTTTCCGGAAGTCGTACAGCTTCGCCAATAACATTGACATTGTGGTACACAATCTTGAGACGTGTGAATCAAAGCAAGTGTTTAAAGGAAAAAATATTGCACTTCCCACCGAGTATATCGGTTGAAGACGACGATATCGAGCTATTTGGGCTTACTGGTGACCACCAGTAATGGCACCAACAGATAAATTTGAAGACGTATTCTAGCAGGTGAACGTGCATATTTTGGGCTTCGAAAAACCCAATACCGCATGAAGTTCACCAACTACACAATCGCCCGTTTGACCGGATATTCGGCGCTTCGATCGGCCAGCAATCGCTATACAGGACTTGTATGCAAACTTGGATACAATGGTGACTCACGCATGCAAACCTGTATGCGATGGCGATTTTCAACGTATTTTCATTTAAATGTTTACACGGGTTTTTCGGGAAAGTTTGTTCTAGCTTATATGTCTGTTCTCTGTGCCCATACGATGGAGATGCAAATGAAAGACGAAAACTGGAGACGGCTAATGAGCCACGAATTGCAACAGTTGTTTGTAGAACCAGCTATTTATATTTATTTATTTTTTTACTTATTTTTTTTTCTTCCAACGGGCCTCTAGGATCTTATTGAAGTAATTAAACTATTATTGCTTGCTGCTAATATTGCTTGCACAACAAAAATTGGGCGGCTGCGAGGGACTTTTGGCCAGAATGGTGAGCGATATCAGGGTAAAAATGGTTCTCAAAACTCATCCGGCCGATACAAGGAGAGGTGCATTATAAGCAAGATAGTCGATCAAGCAGCAGGAGATGTAAGGAGTCTTCGTACCATGCGATGCTGGCAACAAACAGCCATGAACCGAGTGAACTGGAGACGACTTCTTGATACAGCAAAGGACTACACGGCCTTAGACTCATTGCTAAGGAAGGTACCTAAGTAATTTTGAAAGTTTAGCAACAAGTTATGCAACATAAAAAGTGCAACTTCTGATATATTCATTTTAGTTATAATTTCTTCTAGCAATAATCATGGGAAATCAACTCTTCAAAAAAATAGTAAGAGACTTTGTGTCTTCAGCAAAGTTGTTGGGAATTCTATTTGAAACATCTCTATTATACATATGACAGCTTTATGTATGCATATTTAAAACGATATTTACGAAATTTTATTAAATTCTGTTTTCTTAAATATTGCTGTAAGTACACGTGGCTTGGATAAATTGTTTACAAACAGCAGACGAGATTGATCATGTATAGTAATATCAGAATAACTTGTTTTGAAGGTTCTCGTTCCAAATAACCTAATATATCTCGATACGCTAAATACATGGAGCATCAATGTCTTTCGCTAAGTTATTTGTAATAACATTCCAGAAAACATTGCTGAAGATACCAAGCCTCGAACTAAATTTGTTTGAAGAGTTAATGCTTCCATCTGTGAAATTTAATAACCATAATTATTTTATCACAAGATGTACTGTTTTACGTTGTAAAATCCTTCAAAGATAGTAAACCTACAAAGGTTTCGAAATTATGTAATATTGACCGTAAACAATTGTTTTCGAACATTTTTCTTCACTTTTAAAGTTAATAGCTTGAGAACCAGTCCTGGTATAACAACCGTATTACGCCATCCGATTCAGTACATCATAAATAGCGACTAACTTGACATTTTTATAAAACTTTCTTTAATTCCAATTGCACACAAAATCTATAACTAAATTAGTTATGGGAATTTGCGTTTTGACAACGTCTGATCAGAATCTGACACCCCAGCAAACCACAAAGTGTACTATTAAACACTCATAAAGGCTGCAAGTCGTAGCCGAAATACGTATATGAAAGTGCATTAATCGGAAGAAATCATAAAAAGTGTTTAATGTAAGTCGCCCAAAAACTATACTTTTTTAAACAATATTATAACAAGTAACAGCGCGGGATATAGTTTTGAAATGTTTTGCCTTTTTCATATAACGAAAGGCTATGCAATCACTGTAAAAATCGACTTCTTAACCGAGGCCCGGATGGCCGAGTGTCATATACTATTCGATTCAGTTCGTCCAGATCGGAAAATTTCTGTGTGTATGTGTGTGTCATTTAAACACACAATTTTCTCAGAAGTTGCTGAACCAACTGACACAAACTTAATTTCTGAAAGGTATAGCGTTCCTATAAGCTGCTATTGAATTTTTAGTGGATCCGATTTCGGGTTCCGGAGTTATGGGTGGAAGTGTACGGTCAAATTTCCATATAAATTGGTACTAGCAGAATGTCCAAATGATGTAACACGTATTTAAATGGGTGCAACATTACTTTAATTTACGGGTCTAGATCACTAATGGCCAATCAAAGTAGCTTTGATCACATTGGCCACTTATGACGGTTCTTGATGCCACCGGGAAACTACGCCAAGTTCCTAAGCTAATATCACACCTATTTCCCAGCGAATCCTTCGCCGATTTTTACAGACTTGATTTTCAATCAAAGATATATTAACCCCATTGACTGCTGATGAAGTTCATTCGGTTCTGATTCTTTGTTCCGGAGTTACAGGTTGGTTAGTGAGGTCACAATGGAATTTCCCATATAAACCGTTACAATAGTAATACATTAGAGGCTAAAAACTATTGAAATGGTCACCAAATTACTTCACTGATTGCCATTCAAACAATCTTTGAATATATTGTCCACTATTACCAATTCCGGAAGCTCCGGATTTCGGGCATATTCCACAATGAAAGTCACATCGGTTCTTCGGTGATGACTGACCCGATTGTCTCAAACCACGTCTCAAATGAAAGGTAAAATATGCAGTTGAGTATTAGGTCGCCCCCCCCCCCTCACCGAGTACGCTTACACCATCCACCCCGTATACCGAAATAAGATGAAGGATTTCTGACATATACTCGACTCTTACTTACACTACTAACCCCACCGCCCAAACCCATTCCACCAGATTTCCAAAATTTTATCACATGAAGGTAACATTGAATTCATGCTGATTAAGCTAATAAAATATTGTACTTTCTTGTTTACAGTGTGTCTGCGTCGACTTTCGTGGTAGTCGTGGGATACCTGTTAAGTATAATAAGAATGTAATAGACATCTCCACAATTATTTTGAATATAACCAGCTATTGAATCATAGTTTGGATACATGAAAAAGACACAATCGCATCCAGAAGGTGGATAAAAATAGGTTTTTTAAAATTATATTTACAACTAAATGTTGACAAATGTAATGATTATTACCAGAAAAAAATCAATTTTTGAAACTTAATCGGTTAAAAAGCGCACTGCTGGCGAACAGCACACAAATAAAAAATACTACCCGCGCCGCGCAGCTCTAACGTGTTCGTGTAATTTATAGATACAACAAAGATACCTTGCCTCCAACTGCGAGTAAACTGAGTGAACCACAAAATAAATCTCAGCCATTACGGGAGAGTACAATCGCGATTGATTTTTCGCGCACCCGTTTTAGATCTACAGTTCATAAAGTCAATTGATCCACTCCAATCAAGGTGAAGATGGAACTTGTTTTCAAATAAGTTTCACACATACAGCTACATCATACGAGACAAATAGTACTAATAAAGTTCAACTCCTTAGCCGAGCCAGAAAGCTTCGTAGTGAAGAGCAACATGCAGCACGTCGTCGAATATGAAAACGTCAAAACTAAAATCTCCTTGAAAATGAACATTGGCCTTACTGGAAATTTGCCTACACGATCTGATCCTGCTAACTACACATAAATAACCCTATGCACAAACCCTTGGCCACTGCCAGTTCTGTAACTAGACAGCAAAATACGGTAAGATATGCGCCAAACAACTAAAGAAAACACTTCTACAACCAAACAGCCTTCGACATCTGCTGATACATGCCGGACAAACAAAATTCCACGGTATCCCCAAGCCAATAGTTAACACACCTAGGGAAGAAATGAATAAGAAAGAAGACGGTGATGCCAGAGTCACTCGTAAATATAAAAAAACACCAAACATTTAACAACGAAAATCACAGCTCTTGCAACGACGACATAAATAATATTCGATTTTTTATCTACTTTGAATTGTAAATTGAATTGTATTTTTAAAATGTGTATTATCTTCAAAAAGACCATCGAGGTTAAAGCCTTAATAGTTAAATAAATAATAAATTCACGGAAATAAATAAACTCTCCTTTTGATATTATTCCGAAGCAAACAAACTAATTTAATCCGATTACAAATCTAGCAGTAGCACTTCATCAATTTCAATATTTTTCCATTTGCTTATCACAATCATCAATCATATACATAGGCACCACGCCAATATTATCTATACGAAAACAATCAAAATACTATTCAACCATAAGGTCTTATGGTTAAACTAAATAGTTCGATCATATTTTGGTTGTTTTCGTATAGCTTTCAAATGGTTTACAATATCACCTTGATGTCAAAGAGAAAGTTACAGCAAATGTTATGAGCCTTTTGAAAAAGTTATTATTGTTGATGTAGAAACGCGAATAAATTCTGAAAATGTCGTAATAAAACAAAAGAATTATGTTGTTAAAACAAAATTTGAAATATCTCGAGAACTACTACATTTCAGAAAATTTTTGTTATTAGCATTTTGATTTAAAATAGCGTTTAAAACTCATTGATAAATTATATTCAAATCATAAATTCAAAAAAAATGTATTTTTACTGCAAATAGTATGAATTATAAAAATATGTCAAAAGTTTTTGTTAGGGAAACTTTTTTATTGAAAGCTTCTCCATGATACAAATACACTGAAAAAGTTTTTTTTACGTCTTTAAAATGATAAACATTAAAATATTCATTCCCTGAAGCTCGTTCTCAGAAAGTTTTAACCGTATAAAATACAGTAATCGAACAAAAAAATTGAAATTAATGCACGTACACATGTTTACGTCCTTTTGAAAAATTCTCTTGTATCAAAATATTGCAATTGTCAGAGAAAATATTGGAGATTCCTAAACCGAACACAACTTTACAACGGTTCCGACAGCATAAGTCATTAAATTGACTTTACGCTTGTCCGGACATGCCGCAGACTCAGATGATTCGCATTTAATGCTAAAAGATCCTGACTCCTGTGTAGCAGAAGACAAAGAGTTAAGTAGCCGGGAAACTCCAAGCTTATTCATTAGAGTGACAGGAAAAAAATGACCACTATCTGCCCACCCCTGAGTCGATTTCCACCAGGAGTACTTGTTCCAAATTTGAAGCAAATCGGACAAGTCTAGCTACCGGACCAACGTGTCTGAAGTTTGTATGAGATTTTTCGACAATTTACATGGAGAAAAGCCACTAGCTCACATTTTCGCCACTAGGTGGCACTGTTCGCATCGTATTATCACTGTAAGTGAAAATAAGAAAAATAATTTAATTGTCTACAACTTTGTCGAAGACTGCTAGTGAATCCGACTTTGTTGAAAGAAGTTATTAAACTTTCAGCGAAGTGATGTCTGAGTCAGTTCTCCATAGGGCCTAGCAGTGCATGGTTGTGAATCAGTACTCGATTCCCATGAACTATTCATTTTGGTGAAATAATGGTTAGATTTAGCTCAATAGTATGTTCTGAAGAATTGTAGTACATAATACGAGTTATCTTTTGGTTAGAAAATTTTAGTTCCACTTGTGACCGCATAGAGGGCGCCAACACTAACTTTTTAACGGAGAGAGATAGAAATTAGGTGTTTTCCACAAAGTTGTAGAACAGGTATTTTGCAATAATTATTCCGAACATCTCGATATTCTATCTCTCTTCTACGAAAAGTTAGTGTTGGCGCCCTCTATGCGGTCACAGTTGGAACTAAAATTTTCTAACCAAAACATAAATCGTATTATGTGGTATATTTTTTCTGAACATATTATTGAGCTAAACATAACGGTTATCTCACAAAACTATATAGTTCGTAGGAATCGAGTACTGATACACAACCGTGCACTGTTAGGCCCCATGGAAAACTGACTCAGACATCACTTCGTTAAAATTTTAATAACTTCTTTTAACAAAGTCGGATTCACTAGCAGTCTTCGACAAAGTTGTAGACAATTAAATTATCTTTCTTATTTTCACTTACAGTTACAATACGATCCATACAGTGACACCTAGCGGCAAAAATGCGAGTTAGTGGGTTTTCTCCATGTAAATTGTCGAAAAATCCCATACAAACTTCAGGCACGTTGGTCCGGTAGCTAGACTTATCCAATTTGCTTCAAATTTGGTGCAAGAACTCCTGGTGGGACTAGGAATCAGATCAGGGGTGGGCCGATTGAGTTTTCAAAATTTCATTATTTTTCTTGGCAGTCTATTGTTCATTGACCCTAATCCACGCATTTATAAACTTTCTTACTTCAAATCCTTGCTCTTCCTTGAGTGCTATGGCTCTTAATATTTGAAAAATACTTCACCTTCCAGTCCCTTGCTAATTATATGTCGTTACAATATAAACAACAACTTTAAAGTTTCGTTCGAATCGACGATGGTCATATTTGCTGGTCGGCCGGTTTCTCATGGAATCCCTCAAATATATTTAACATTTTGTTATTTGATATGACAAGAGTAACAACATTATTTAAAAGAAATGAAATTTATTAGAAGCCTGGTAATTTCGATAGCTACTCAAACATTTCAATCGTTTTTTTTCTCGAAAGTAATAAATCACGTTATCTGGTATGACTTAACACTGATCCTATTAGGTTTTACACCAACCGACGTAACCCCACAAAATGAGCCGGATGAACTTCGTTTGACAATTCTCGGTGGTTTGTTTACATGGAAGTTACGTGAGTTCGAATGTAATAGATGAGCACCCGTTGCACTCGCACTCACGCAACTGACAAGGTAAACAAACCACCGAGAATTGTCAAACATGAACTTTATTCACCATGAGTTCATTCGTGTCGTCATCTTGTAGAACTCAATAGTGATCCAATGAACTTTGCTAGTGCTTCGTCCAGTGTGCCATGCGTCCCAGCAGCGCGTAAAGCAAAACCATGGCAACAATGGCGGGCAGCCTGGCGGAAAATGATTCTCATTGATAACAACCACTGCTGCTTGTGTCGCTAGCTGTCCCATCAGCGAACACAACCACCCACAATACCATTGAAGTGATAGTGATCTTCGTTTGTTGTTACGCCCAAAAGAACAATGAACATAAGTTTTTCCTTCCGCTTAGCTCGTAGTCGTTTGTGGGATTGAGGAAAATGTGCGATAAAATGGCTCCGGGTGAATTGAAAGGATTGTACCGTGGGATTTGCTAGTGATTCTTTTAATTAAGATGTTTAATCTTTGACATTATACCCCACTGCAATTACGGCGAATGGTGTACACACTCTGATTCAATTACGCTCCTCGGGTCACCACAGTTGCTGAGAAGTGTTTGAAATGGGATGAGATGTTTAACTGCAGTCGTTTAGAGTTTGAAACGATTGATGATATGAATAATCACACGAAAAATAAAATCATGGGGAATTCATTCACAGGCACTGTATTTATACAAAAACAATA